>NC_140957.1:62823469-63090969 GCF_014529385.1 Adiantum capillus-veneris | reverse complement strand
TTGTGGCAAGAAGGGTCACATGAAAAGAGACTGCAGAGAATGGAAAGCAGAAAAAGGCAAAGAGAAAGCTGAAGACCATGGTGAGAAGAACAAGTCCTCAGTGAAGATTCAAGAAATAAATGTGACAAACACTGTTGCAGAGGATGACAGTCTAGTGTCAGGAGACATCTACTTCTTGAAGAATACAATGGACTCAGCTCTTCTTACAGCATCTGATGGAAATGCACTGAGTGACTGGATTATAGACTCAGGGGCATCACTTCATGTGTCTCCAAACAAGGAGTGGTTTACCTCTTATGTGACCACTAAAGATCATGTTCGGCTAGGCAATGGGCAGACATGTGAGATCTTAGGTGTTGGAGATGTTCAATTGAAGTTTCAGAATGGCTCTTCTTTCACGCTGAAGAATGTGAGACATGTTCCCGCAATTACAAAGAGCTTGATCAGCACAGGTTTACTTGATGATGCTGGCTACGTCACCACTTTTGGACAGAACATGTGGAAGATATCCAAGGGTTCTATGACAGTAGCACATGGAGTAAAGTCTGGAGGACTTTACATGATTTATGTATCAAATGTCTCTAAAAATGTAATCAATGTAACCGAGCAGCCGAACGTTTCTTTGTGGCATAGCCGGTTAGGACATATGTCCAAGAAGGGAATGGAAATCTTGTCTCGTTCTGGTTATTTGCCTGGCTTTTCATTTAATGATTTTGAATTCTGTGAACATTGTCTGTATGGTAAGCAAACACAGCAGCCACATAAGCATAGAAGCAGTAGAAGAGATACACAGTTGGCACTTGTTCATAGTGATTTGTGTGGACCTATGCCTAACCTATCTCTAGGGGGAGCTTCTTACTTTATGACATTTATAGATGATTACTCGAGGAAAGTATGGGTTTACTTTCTCAAGCACAAGGATGAAGCGTTTAGTGTTTTCAAAACGTTTGTGACACTTGTGGAGAATCAGAGTGGCAAGAAGCTTAAATGCTTACGCACTGACAATGGTGGAGAGTATGTTTCAAAGGCCTTTCAGGACTTTTGTGAGTCAAAAGGTATAAAACGTGAACTTACTGCTCCTTACAATCCTCCTCAAAATGGTGTTGCTGAGAGGATGAATAGGACCATACAAGAGAAGGTCAGAAGTATGTTGTCTAATGCACAGCTGCCAAATGGGTTTTGGGTTGAAGCTGTATCAACAGCTGTTCATCTTGTAAATAGATCTCCTAGTTGATCAGCTAGCAGCAGAAGGATTCAGTGCCAGAGATGGTATGGTCAGGCAAAATGCCCTCATACAAGCATCTCAGAGTCTTTGGCTGTGAGGCATATACTCACGTTCCAAAGGAATTTAGGAACAAACTTGAGCCAAAGAGTAGAAAGTGCATCTTTCTAGGCTATGGTAATTCTGGTGAGATGGGGTACAGACTTTGGGATCCCGAATCCAGAAAGGTTGTCCGCAGCAATGATGTTCACTTTAATAATCCCAAATATCATTCTAAACCAAGAGTTTGAGGGTTAGAAAGTTGTCTAAGAAAAGACCTGCTCAGTGCAAGACAAAATGTCAGTCAGGGCTCAAGAGGAGCAAGGACAGGATAGATTGGAACCACAGGTTGTGGCTGAGCCTGAGCCACCTATTGTGCGTAGATCTGGACGTGTCACGCGACCTCCTGATAGGTTTGTTCCATCTATGAACTATGTCATGTTGACTGATTGCAATGAGCCTTCATGTTACAAGGAAGCAGTGCAAATGAAGGACTCCGGGAATTGGCAATTGGCCATGCAGTCAGAGATGACAGCTCTGCATAAAAACCAGACATGGAAGCTAGTTAAATTACCACAGGGCAAAAAGGCTCTACCTTGTAAATGGGTTTACAGGTATAAGATCACCGCTCATGATAGTCAGCCAAAGTACAAAGCAAGGCTTGTTGCCAAGGGCTTTAAGCAAGAACAAGGCATTGACTTTGATGAAGTCTTCTCTCCGGTGGTCAAGATGACTACATTGAGATGCTTTCTTGCATTGGTTGCCATATTAGATTTGGTGTTGCACCAAATGGATGTCAAGACAGCGTTCTTGCATGGTGATTTAGATGTGGAAATTTACATGCAGCAGCCAGAAGGGTTTGTTGAGAAAGGCAAGGAAGATTGGGTATGCCAGTTGTTAAAGAGTCTTTATGGCTTAAAACAATCACCGAGGGCATGGTACCATAAATTCCACAAGTTTATGCTTTCTCAAGGCTACAAACGTAGTGAGTTCGATCACTGTCTATATACAAAGAAGGCTAAGGATGGTAGTTGGCTGATCCTTATTTTGTATGTGGATGACATGTTGATTGCTGGCAAGCACTTGGAAGAAATTTCAGCTTTGAAGTCAAAGATGGCAAAATCGTTTGACATGAAAGACATGGGTGAGGCAAGTCATATACTTGGTATGCGCATTGAGAGAGACAGATCAAAGAAGTTGATTTGGTTATCTCAAACAGAGTATATTGACAAGGTTTTGCAACGTTTCAATATGGAGAAGGGAAAGGCACTGAGTGTTCCATTGCCACCATATGTGAAACTTAGCAAACAAGATTGTCCTGTGTCTGAGAAGAACAGGCTGAAATGGATAAGATTCCATATGCGTCTGCAGTGGGTAGTTTGATGTATGCAATGATTGCTACTCGCCCAGACATTGCATTTGCAGTGGGAGTAGTAAGTCGATACATGTCAAACCCAGGCAAGAAACATTGGGAGGCAGTGAAAGGAATATTGAGATACCTGAAAGCTACAAAGAGTATGCGTATATGCTATGGGAGTCAGGAGCTAAGTGTAAAGGGTTTTACAGACTCAGATTATGCAGGTGACTTAGACAACCGAAGGTCTACGTCAGGGTATGTCTTTACATTGGCTGGTGGAGCAGTATCATGGCGTTCTAGATTACAAGATTGTGTTTACTCAGTCTACTACAGAGGCTGAATATGTTGCAGCATCAGAGGCATGCAAAGAATCAATTTGGCTTAATCGACTAGTAACAGATTTGGGAATCAAAGAAGAGATGCCTGTGTTATATTGTGATAGTCAAAGTGCTATACAATTGGCTCGCAATCCAGTTTATCACTCAAAGACAAAGCATGTGGATGTGAAGTATCATTTCATCAGGGAAATGCTCGAGGATAAGCAACTTCAGCTTGTCAAAGTTCACACCACAGAAAATCCTGCTGATCTACTTACAAAAGGACTTCCCTCAGAGAGCTTTGCGCATTTTCGCAAGCAGTTAGGTGTAGGGTAGTACATCACTTCTCTACATCTCTTGTATATTAGCTTGTATAGTAGCTTCTCTCACACTTAAAGTACCACATTGGACTTTAAGTGGGAGTTTGTTGGGGTATAAAGCCCAATGTGGTAGCCCAGGTAAGTGGGCGGGCCGCCAGGTATGTACACATATTCTTTTGTAAAAACCTAATAAGAACTCACTATGCTCTACACATTACAGTAGAGCAAGTTCACCATATCGTTGTGCTCTTCTTCTCGCACTCTCTCTCGCGTCACACTTCCGCTCGTACTCCTTCACCTTTTGCCCCCCCCCGGGCCCCTGCCTTTCTCTCTCTCTCTCTCTCTTTGGCCCCCTCCCACCCCATATCCCTCCTCCTCCCCGCCTGCTCTCTCTTCACCAAATTTCCCCATTAGTGATATCATTAGTGGATAGCTGGTGAATACACGCACACACGCACATGCATATGTATATATATGTATGTATGTATGTATGTATGTATATGTATAAATACAAATATAATATATAAAAATGTGTGTGTATATATAGATGTATGTGTGTGTGTCTACACACACATACATACATGATATACGTACATATATACACACACGCATATAGATCACCTCTACTATATTCTCTCTCTCCTCCCTCTCTCTCTCTCTCTCTCTATGTACATGGCCAGAGAGAGAGAGAGAGAGAGAGAGAGAGAGAGAGAGAGAGAGAGGTTTCATTATCATCCTTGGAGGTCAAATCTGACCTATGGGACCAAAAAACATACATGGTGGGACTCTCTCTCTTTGGCCCCCTCCCACCTTCCCTCACTTAGGACGGGAGGGAAGGTGGGTAGGGGATTGTGATTTGGGGTTTTCGGAGTTCAAAACTCTTCGATGATAGCCTTGTCGCCTCTATAGATGGTCCGTTTGTCTGCAACTCATGCTTCTTGTACCTTTTGAAGCTCTTAGTTTTTTATTTGAGTTGGGCAGGGGTCAAGGCCTCGCTAATTTAGACTTTGTTGTCTTCAAGGAGTCGTGCTTATTGTAGAAGCGAGATGCATGCCTCTTTACTTTTGAAGACAAGAATGCCTTGGTTGGTGCAGGTGTCACGGTGAACCTTCTTAATAGTGTTGCGGTCGAATTTGGTTGGATGAATGGATTGATTGAGCTTAACTAGAGTCAAAGTACAGTCATACAGTTCCCCCACCAAGTAGAATGCAAACCGCCAAAGCAAATGGAGAGTGTCAATCCTTCCCGTCAACGGCGTTCTCACATGCATTCTTCTACCTTGGAAGAGACGGTGGCCGCCACTTCATGGACTTGGGTGGCAAGATTGGCCACGCTTGTAGTGAGTGTGTGCTTCACTTCTTTGAATTTCACAAGTGTCATAAAATATAATATCTAACTTTACCAAATGATTTTTTCATATTAAAATGATCATTTATGTGGGAGAATAAACATGATCAAGAGTTAGAATAGAGACAGGTGCTTCTAGACCTATCTCAGCAGGGGACCAAAAGCAGAGATGTTTGCATCTCAATAGGGGTTCACAAGGAAATGGTCTACCAAAGATCAATGTGCAATAAGTGCTTCTAGACTTATCTCAGTAGGGGACCAAGAGGAGAGATGGTTACATCTCAATAGGGGTCCAAAAGGACGTAGTCTATCAAAGAGCAATGTGCATCTAATGGAGCTTAAAAGACCTTAGGGTTAGCTTTATTAAAGACCTCCAAAGGTTATTATTAAAAGTCCTTGGACCTTAGGCAAGCTAGGGTTGTGCTTGAGATAGAAACTGTTGGGGTGGTAAAGCCCAATGTGCCGTGCCTGAGTGTTGGGCGCCCGAAGGCTACCGGGAACTAACACTGACCATTCATTCTACATAAAAGAATAAGGACTCATAACCCTAACACTATTGTGTTTGGAGTCCACCCAAACCTGTGTCTCCTCTCTTCTTCTCTCTTCTCCATTGCTGCACACACACACACACACGCTCTAGCACGTGCACTTCAACTGGTATCAGAGCTCAGGGTTTGGGAGCACCATTGGAGCTCAGCGGGGAGGCAAGCGAAGAAGCAGCAAAAACTACAGTACGTTTTTGCATATTTGTTTTGGCCTACCAAAACATCTTCATTCAAACCGGTTTTTCGTCCTCTACAACTTAGTAGAAGAAAGTTTTCTCAAAATCTTCACCAGTTTTGAGATACATCACTCAGACTACCTGTAGGTCGTGAAGTAGAAGCTGCATATTTTTACAGATTTGTTTTGACCTGTAAAAACAACTTATTTCATGTCCATTCTCGTAGACCCCAACTGTTTTTGCGTGGTCTACAACTTTGCAGAAGGAAGTTTCTGCAAATTTTGCACTCAGACTACCTGTAGGTCGTGAAGTAGAAGCTGCATATTTTTACAGATTTGTTTTGACCTGTAAAAACAACTTATTTCATGTCCATTCTCGTAGACCCCAACTGTTTTTGCGTGGTCTACAACTTTGCAGAAGGAAGTTTCTGCAAATTTTGCACAATTTGAGAGATATTCAGTTCAGACAGCAGGGTGGTCTACCTTCATCGGTTCTTTTGCGTACAGGTTTTCGTTGCAGACTCTTTCTGCAATCTCTGTCACATGCATATTTGATGTAAGGTCTTGAGGTTCTGTTCAATCAGACAAACTGCCGCAGTGGTTACATAAAAATATTTATGCGGTTGATTTAAGATCTTATGCGGTTTATGTATTGTGATGAAAATATGCAAAGCCTATTGTTGAGGGTCATGGTAAGGTTTTATTGAGCTAGGGGATTCTCAAATGTGGAGATCCTTTCGGTGATACAGGTTTTGGGGCGAGCCCCCGACATCCCCATAGTTTCGGCATCGACATAGGATGTATGTTTATGCGGTTAGTGCAGTATTGGTGTGCATCGCTGATCCGCCATTGTTGGCATTGCTGTCATCTTTATGCGTATGTGTTTGACAGTGTTCAGTTCATCAAATACACTCTTCTAGAGTTGGAGACATTGACAGTGACAATTCTTTGAGATTCTATCTTGTTGGTTTAGCCACTTTGATCAGCATTTCAGTCATTGTACACATTTGTTTTGGGTTCAGAAGTCAGTTTTGCAGGGGAGACTCTGCCGAAATTTTTCAGGTTTTCTATCATCTTCTTTAATGCAACGGATCTATTAATTTTGTTCCTTGTCGAGTGATGGCTTCATCATCGGAGAACTCTTTGTTCAGCATTGAGATGGCACTAACTTCCCATTTTGGAAGGAACAAATTTACAATGTCTTAGTACAGAAGAAGCGGATTCAGCTGATAAAGATGAAAGGGATAAAGCCTGAGGATATGGATGAGTATGATTGGCAGGAGTTGGACCAGGTCCACCATCATGCTAAATTTGTCAAAGAATGTGTACTTCAATGTGAACATGGAAAAGACTAGCTATGAGCTGTGGAAGAAGTTATGTGACCTGTATAAAAAGCAAAGTGTAGCATCATAGGTTTATTGGCTGAAAAAGTTAGTTGATTTGAAGATGGATGGGGGCACACCCATGTCCAACCATCTCAATGAGTTCAACACAATTTTCAGTCAGCTTTCTGTGCAGGGAGTCAATTTTGACAATTCGATCAAAGCAATGTTCTTGCTAGCTACATTACCAATACTTTTCGCACAGCCATAAGTAACTCAGCACCTCCTAATGGTTTAACATGTGCTGATGTTGAGGGCAGTTTGCTTACTGAAGAGGTTAACAGGAAGAATATTGATACTTCTCGTGGTACTAGCAATGCTCTCATTGTTCGTGGTCAATCACAAGAAAAGGGCAAGCAGAATTAGAGAGGAAAATCTCGTAGCAAATCACGTGTCCGAAAAGACATTGAATGCTATCATTGTCACAAAAAGGGTCATATGAAGAAAGACTGTCAAAAGTGGAAACAAGAGAAAGATAAAGACAAGAAGCAGGAAGAAGGAAAGACTAAGGAAAGCAGTATAAAGATTGAAGAGATCAACAATGTTTTTGTTGAAGATTCTGATGGAGATATTTATCTCACATCTGCCATGGATTCAGGAGTTTTGGTTGCCAATGATGACTATGCTTTACAGCATTGGGTTATTGACTCAGGTGCATCGTTTCATGTGGCTCCTCACAGAGAGTGGTTCAGTACATATGATGTAGCCCGTAAAGGTCGTGTTCGTCTTGGCAATGATTTTTCTTGCGACATAGTTGATGTCGGCAATGTGCAGCTGAAATTTCAGAATGGTTCTTCATTCATGCTCAAGAATGTGACACATGTGCCAAAGCTTACCAAAAGCTTGATTAGTACAGGACAATTGGATGACGTGGGATATTACTGCACATTTGGTGATAGTTTGTGGAAGATCACCAAAGGTTCTTTAGTGGTAGCACATAGTTCAAAGTCTGGGACTTTGTACATGCTACATGTATCTAATGTTAAAAACCATGTAATTTGTGTAACCGAGCAGCCAAGTGTTTCTTTGTGGCATCGCTGGTTAGGACATATGTCACAAAAGGGAATGAAAATCTTTTCTTGTTTTGGTTATGTGGCTGGCTTCAATTTCTCAGACTTTTCAGTTTGTGAGCATTGTCTTTATGGTAAACAAAACAGTCACCACATAAAAGGGAAAGCACTCAGAAAAGTGAGCCATTAGAGTTAGTGCATAGTGATGTGTGTGGACCTATGCCTAATGTATTAATGAGAGGTTCATTGTACTTTGTTACATTCATTGATGACTTCTCAAGGAAAGTGGGTATATCCTCTCATGAAGAAGAATGAAGTTCCTACAAAATTTCAGAATTTGTGGCATTAGTGGAGAATCAGTCTGGCAAGAAAGTAAAGTGCTTAAGGTCAGACAATGGTGGTGAGTGTTAGGAAATAAGACGTAGCTAAATAGATAATTAGGTAGATTACTTAATGGAGAGAGACAGATTTATATACACAAGATTATAGAGTAGAGAGAGAGAGAGAGAGTACACATGATATACGTGGTTCACCCAATGTGGGCTACGTCCATGGGAAAGCAGCCACTCAATGGCTTTAGTACTTCAAGACAAGAAGTAGTTTACAAAGGGATTATACCCTTAATGGAGCTCCCGCCTTGCTTCACTCTCACCACCTCACACTCACCTTATTGCATCAACTTCACACTATGAAATGTGTGTAGAAATGGCCTCCTTTTATAGGCCAAAAGGGCTGCCCTCTCTTATGAGAGACAGCCATGTGTAGCCGCCCTTGTGCGAATAAGTCCAAATCGGACCCTCCAATCCGCCCATGTGTGGCCGCCCTTGAGAAGACAAGTCCGCTTTTGAATTCGGCCACCGGCCACCGGCCATTGACTTCCGGCCATCGGCCATTGACTACCGGCCACCGGCCAACCGATCGGTTGTTTTCCGACCACTTTCCGGCCGCTGTCCGGCCATAATATTCCGGCGAAAAAGAATATTCCGGCCTTTAAAGTTGCCCATGATTCTTTTCCTTGAAAATTTAGGTTTCCGGTGAGTGATTTTCCTTCACGCATGATGGCTTCTCCTCATAATGGGGGCCTTACAAATGTGCGCTTTTACCACAGAAAATTACAAGGGTAAATCAGGCTCCATACGTAACAACCTCCCACTTGGAGACTGATCTCCAAACCAAACCTGTGACTGCTTTCCATTCTGGCTTCTTATCCTTGAATGCCGATTGAAGATGACCAAAAGCTCAACTTCTCCTTGTTGACCACCTTTGTAAACATGTCTGCAGGATTTTCACTTGTATGCACCTTTCCTAGCTTTAGTTGTCCCTCTTCCAAAAGAGTGCGTATGAAGTGATATCTCACCTCAATGTGCTTTGTCCTTGAATGAAAGGCTGAGTTCTTCGCAAGATGGATAGCGCTTTGGCTACCACTGTACAAGATACAATTGTCTTGTTTGAATCCAAGCTCTTCTAAGAATTTGTGAAGCCACAGAATTTCTTTGCTTGCCTCCGTCATTGCTACATACTCTGCTTCCGTGGTAGAAAGTGAAACCACTTTCTGCAGCTTTGAAGCCCAGCTTACTGCTGTGCCTCCAAATGTGAACACATAGCCAGTAGTGCTCCTTCGAGTATCATTGTCACCTACCATATCTGCATCAGCATACCCTTCTAGAAAAATATCAGTTCCTCCAAAATACAAAGCATTTGTTGTTGTCCCTTTTAGATACCTAAGTATCCACTTCACAGCTTGCCAATGCTCTTTACCTGGGTTGTCCATGAACCTACTCACAACTCCCACTGCATGTGCAATGTCTGGCCTTGTCCAGACCATAGCATACATTAGAGAACCTACCGCTGCAGCATATGGAACTTTAGACATATAGGCTATCTCCTCTTGTGTCTTTGGACACATATCCTTCGTTAGTTTAAAATGACCAGCCAAAGGTGTAGAAACTGGTTTTGCATTTTGCATTGCAAACCTTTCTAGTACCTTCTTGATGTAATCTTCTTGAGATAGCTTATTGTCTTCTTCGTCCTGTCCCTTGATATTTTCATACCAAGTATCCTCTTTGCAGCACCTAAATCTTTCATTGAAAAAGATTTGGACAGCTCCTCTTTTAGGTCTTTGATGTCCTGCATGTTAGCACTTGCAATCAACATGTCATCAACATACAACATTAGGATGATGAATTTCCCATCTCCCAAATTCTCCGTGTAGACGCAGTGATCCGAGTTGCATTTGTGAATCCATGATCCACAACATCCATCGATCAAACTTCAAGTACCATTGTCTTGATGCTTGCTTTAAACCATACAAGCTCTTCTTTAATCTGCAAACCATTTCTCCTTACCTTTTACTTCATACCCCTTTGGTTGAAGCATGTAGATTTCCTCCTCTAAGTCACCGTGAGGGAATTCCGTATTTTACATCCATTTGATCGAGATTTAGATCATGAGCAGCCACAAGGCTTAAGACAAGCCTAATTGAGTTCATTTTTACAACAGGAGAAATATTTCATTGAAGTCAATACCTTTCTTTTGAGAAAAACCTTTTACCACAAGCCTAGACTTGTACCTTTTCTTCCCACCTTCTTTTTCCTTTAGCTTGTACACCCATTTGTTTTGAAGTGCCCGCTTACCTTTAGGCAACTCAACCAACTCCCATGTTTGGTTGCGATGTAGTGAGTCCATCTCCACTTGCATGCTCTTCGTCCATTCTTCTTTGGATTCATGTTGCATAGCTTCTTCATATGATTCCGGCTCTCCAGAATCTGAGATCAAGAGATGGTTGAAGGAAGGAACAAACCTTTCTGGAGGTCTACTTGCTCTTGTAGATCTTCGGGGAATAGGTTGAGGCTCCTCATTTGGTTGACGTTGTTGCACATTGTCACCGTTTGCAGTCCTTGAGTCTTCATCTTCCTCAAGCTCCATGTACGCATCACCTATTTCTTTTGTTTGTTTTCTTTCCAAGTAATCTTTGTACATATTTTGTTCGATAAAAATTACATCCCTACTCCTTAAGATTTTACCATCTTCAAGATTCCATAGGCGATACCCAAAGTCTCCTTCTCCATAGCCAATGAAGAAACACTTTTTGGACTTTGCATCTAACTTTGATCTTAGGCTTCTATCTATGTGCATGAAAGCCTCACACCCAAACACTTTGAGAAATGCATAATTCACCGGTTTACCTGTCCATGCCTCTTCTGGAACTCCCCCATCTCAATGTTGTTGAGGGTGACCGGTTGATTAAGTACACAGACGTACTTACAGCTCTCGCCCAAAGCTCAAGCGGTAGTCCTACATGTAGCTGCATGCTTCGTGCTCGCTCCATGATTGTCCTATTCATCCTTTCTGAAATCTCATTTTGTTGAGGTGTCCTTGGGGTTGTCTTTTGCCTCCAAATGCCATTGCTAGCACAAAAGCTTTCAAAAGCTTGGCTGCAATATTCACCTCCATTGTCGGATCTGAGGCATTTAACCTTGGTACCTGTTTCATTCTCCACAAAGGCTTTCCACCTTTGAAATATGGAAAATACATCGGATTTATTCTTCATGACATAAACCCATGTTTTTCTAGTCGCATCGTCTATGAATGTTACATAGTACAATGAGCTACCAAGTGATGGTGTACTTGCAGGACCCCAAACATCAGAATGAACCAACTCAAGTTTTTTATTTTTTCTTTCATTTCCTGATTTTTGAAATTTTACCCTCTTTTGTTTACCATAAACACAATCTTCACAGAACTCTAAGTCCACTTCTTTCAAACCTAGTAGAAGCTTCTTTGTTTGAAGGATTTGCATTCCTTTGGCACTCATATGCCCAAGTCGGTAGTGCCACACCGCACTGTCAACTTCTGTAGTTGCTGCACAAGCTGAAGGTTGCGTGCTAATAGTACACAAGTAAAGTGTACCGACTTTTTCACCCTTCTTTAAGCTTCCATTCATTTCCGTTAGCAATTTTGACAGAAATTGTACCTTTGCCGACAGTCTCACAAGCTTCATCATCTCCCAAGTATACATACCCAAAATTACCTTTCGTGTAGTCTTGGAAATGTTGCTTGTGTGGTGTCGCATGGAATGAAGCCCTGGAATCTACTATCCAGGAATTAGACACATTGTCTAATGAGAGAATTAGAGCATCGTGCTCTACTTTACCTACCACATTGGCCTCCGATGTTGGCTTGTTGTCTTGAGACTCTGTCTCCTTCTTCTTCTTGGACCAGCAATCCTTCTTGACGTGGCCCTTCTTGTCGCAATTCCAACATTCAAGAACTGACTTTGTGCGTGACTTGCTTCGCCTTGAACGATCACGACCCTTTTGGTTTTTGAACCTCTCCTTAAGCCTTCCTCTTGTTTCCACTGATAGTGCAGCACTTGATGATTCTCCTGTGCTTCTCCTTCGCATTTCCTCGCTTAGGAGAACACCCACAACATCATCAAACTTAAGAGTATTTGTTCCAGAGATAGAATTACTTACAGCCATCACAAGGCTGTCCCAACTATCCGGTAGAGATGATAGTATAAGGAGAGCTCGCACTTCGTCATCGAAATTGATTTTCACTGATCGAAGTTGACTTATGTTTGTGTTAAATTCATTTAGGTGTTCTGCAACTGAACCATTCTCTGCCATCTTTAGATTGAACAAGCGCTTCATAAGAAATACCTTATTGGATGCCGATGGTTTCTCGTAGAAGTCGTCAAGTGACTTCATCAAGTCCTCCATGGTCTTCATCTCCGAAACATTGAAGGCCACCGTTGACGCTAAGCTTAACCGGATTGTTCCCAGTGCCTTTCGATCAAGGACAATCCATGCTTCATCTGCCATTGTTGCGGGCTTCTTCGCAAGACCGCCTAGTGGCAAATAGAGGTCCTTCTGGTAGAGATAGTCTTCAATCTGCATCTTCCAATGTTGGTAGTTTTTGCCGTTGAACTTCTCAATCTTGAGCTTCCCTTCCTCCGCCATAACTCCCACTCAATTCAAGGAATCCTTTCCTTGAGATAATTTAGCTACGAGCAAACCTTGCTCTAATACCAGTTGTTAGGAAATAAGACGTAGCTAAATAGATAATTAGGTAGATTACTTAATGGAGAGAGACAGATTTATATACACAAGATTATAGAGTAGAGAGAGAGAGAGAGTACACACGATATACGTGGTTCACCCAATGTGGGCTACGTTCACGGGAAAGCAGCCACTCAATGGCTTTAGTGCTTCAAAACAAGAAGTAGTTTACAAAGGGATTATACCCTTAATGGAGCTCCCGCCTTGCTTCACTCTCACCACCTCACACTCACCTTGTTGCATCAACTTCACACTATGAAATGTAAGGGCTGCCCTCTCTTATGAGAGACAGCCATGTGTAGCCGCCCTTGTGCGAATAAGTCCAAATCGGACCCTCCAATCCGCCCATGTGTGGCCGCCCTTGAGAAGACAAGTCCGCTTTTGAATTCGGCCACCGGCCATTGAATTCGGCCACCGGCCACCGGCCATTGACTTCTGACCACCGGCCACCGGCCAACCAACCGGTTGTTTTCCAACCACTTTCCGGCCGCCGGCCGGCCATAATATTCGGGCGAAAAAGAATATTCCGACGAAAAAAAAAGTCTCGGGGGCCTCTGCCCCCGAGGCCTTTAAAGTTGCCCCTGATTCTTGTCCGTGAAAATTTTGGTTTCCGGTGAGTGATTTTCCTTCACGCACGATGGCTTCTCCTCATAATGGGGGCCTTACAAATGTGCGCTTTTACCACAGAAAATTACAAGGGTAAATCAGGCTCCATACTTAACAATGAGTATTTCACTAAAGCCTTTCAAAAATTTTATGATTCCAAAGGCATCAAAAGAGATTCGAATGCTCCATATAACCCTCCACAAAATGGTGTTCCGGAGAGGATGAACCTTACCATACAAGAGAAGTTATGTAGCATGTTGTCTAATGCAGAGTTGCTTAATGGATTTTGGGTGGAAGTGCTAGCAATTGCTGTCCATCTTATTAATAGATCTCCTAACAAGGCTTTAGATGAGAAGGTACCTGCAGAGCTTTGGTCTGGGAAGCCACCTTCTTACAAGCATCTTAGAGTCTTTGGTTGTGAAGCGTATTGCCATGTTCCAAAGGAGTTTTGAAGCAAGTTGGCTCCTAAGTCAAAGAAATGCATATTTCTTGGCTATGGAAATCCTGGCAAGATGGGATTTTAGTTATGGGATCCTGAAGCTAAAAAGATAGTTCGGAATAATGACTTATACTTCAATGAAGAAAGATGCATAAGAAGCATGTGCATACAATGGAGGTCAGGAGAGTTATCTTCCAAGAAGATGGAACTGTCCACAATAGGGCTGAAGTGCCTAATGTCAGACAACAAGTACAAAATCCTCCTGCAGTACAAGATGTTGTTGAGGGACAACCGGCTCGAGCAGTTATTAGAAGGTCTACAAGAGTTTCAAGGACTCTTGATAGATTTACTCCCTCATTGGACTACATTATGTTGACAAATTACGGAGATCCTTCCTACTATAAGGAAGCCATGTCAATGGATGACAAGGCAAAGTGGGAGAAAGCTATACAATCAGAAATGAACTTGTTGCATAAGAATCAAACTTGGAAGTTGGTTCGTTGCCTAAAGGTAAAAGGGAATCACCATGAAAATGGGTGTATAAGCAAAAATTTACACCTCATGATATTAAACCCAAGTACAAGGCACAACTTGTTGCTAAAGGATTTAAGCAGCAGCAGGGTATTGACTTTGATGAGATCTTTTCTCTGGTTGTCAAGATGACTACTCTACGGTGTGTACTTGTGTTGGTTGCTAAAGACGACATGGAACTTGACCAGATGGATGTCAAGACGGCATTCTTGCATGGTGATCTTCAAGAAGAAGTTTATATGCAGCAGCCAGAAGGTTTTGTTGAGAAGGGCAATGACTTGGTGTGTTAGTTAGAAAAGACTCTTTACGGTCTAAAACAGTCATCAAGGAAGTGGTATCGTAAATTCAACTCGCTCATGCTCTCTCAAGGCTACAAACGTAGCAATATGGACCATTGCCTCTACATTAAGTGAGCTAAAGATGGTAGTTTGCTGATTTTGGTACTTTATATGGATGATATGCTAATTGCCAAGAAATGTCTGGATGAGATTTCAGTCGTGAAGTCAAAGTTACATGCAAACTTTGAAATGAAATACATGGGTGAAGCAAGCCATATCCTTGGCATGCGCATTAAGCGAGATAGATGCAAGAAATTGGTCTATTTGACTCAATCTGAGTACATTGCTAAAGTGCTCAAGCATTTCAATTTTGAGAAGGGGAAGGAACTGAGTACTCCATTGCCTCCATATGTGAAACTTTCTAAAAATGATTGCCCTAAGTCTGAAGAGGAAAAGGCTGAAATGGCACAAGTGCCTTATTCATCTGCATTTGGGAGTTTGATGTATGCTATGATTGCTACACGTCCTGATATTGATTTTGCAATGGGAGTTGTTAGCAGATATATGTCAAATCCATGCAAGAAACATTGGGAGGCAGTGAAAGGGGTTATGTGATATTTGAATGGTACAAAAGACATGTGCATTTTCTTTGGAAAAAAGGAAGCACGTGTAATGGGTTACACTGATGCAGATTATGCAGGAGACTTGGACAAGAGAAGGTCCACTTCAGGCTATGTTTTTGAATTCACTGGAGGTGCAGTTTCATGGTGATCTTGTTTGCAAGATTGTGTTACCTTGTCTACTACAGAGGCCGAATATGTTGCAGCTTCAGAAGCTTTCAAGGAAGCTA
Source organism: Adiantum capillus-veneris (assembly GCF_014529385.1). Taxonomy (NCBI): domain Eukaryota; kingdom Viridiplantae; phylum Streptophyta; class Polypodiopsida; order Polypodiales; family Pteridaceae; genus Adiantum; species Adiantum capillus-veneris. The sequence goes on along the minus strand of NC_140957.1, from coordinate 63,075,491 downwards.
TATGACTTGGGCGGCTAGTGGGAGACTTGGGAATCAATGTTGAGATGCGTGTGTTACATTGTGATAACCAAAGTGCTATACAATTGGCAAAGAATTCAGTGTTCCATGCAAAGACAAAGCATGTGGATGTGAACTATCACTTTATTCGTGAGGTGCTTGAGGACAAGCGATTGCAGCTTGCCAAGATTCACACCACTGAGAATCCTGCTGATCTTTTAACAAAGGGCTTACCTTCATAGCAGTTTGCACATTGTCGGGCACTCATGGGCATTGGGCAGATGATCATGGTCATTGTCTACCTGTATTCTATGTATATATACATTGCCACCCCAACTTAAAGGCACATTGTCCTTTAAGTGGGAGGTTGTTGGGGTGGTAAATCCCAATGTGCCGCGCCTGAGTGTTGGGCGCCCAAAGACTACCGAAAACTAACACTGACCATTCATTCTACATAAAAGAATAAGGACTCATAACCCTAACACTATTGTGTTTGGAGTCCACCCAAACCTGTGTCTCCTCTCATCTTCTCTCTTCTCCATTGCTGCACACACACACATGCTCTCGCACGCGCACTTCAAAAACCCGGCCCAATCTTGAGGTGCTCGTCATGCTTGGTGACTAAGGTGCTTGAGGTCCTTGTCATGCTTGCTGACTAAGGTGCTTGAGGTGCTTGTCGTGCTTGCTGCCTAAGGTGCTTGAGGTGCTTGTCATGCTTGATGAGGAAGGTGTTTGAGAAGCTTCCCATGTATGGCAGGTAAGGTGCTTGAGTCAAAAAGAGACCCTACAAAGGAGGGGGAAAGCCCCAAAGTTAGGAGAATCTTTGACTTAACCTCCCACTCACCGAAAGGGCACCCCCTTTCTTAAGGGACACATAGACACATGTCCGACTCTCCCTATGCTTAGCCACATGGTGTGCTTGAATCCTATTGGCTAGGCTAAAGATGGGTCAATTCAACAAATATCTAGATATTTTCAAGCTCTCTCTCTCTCTCAAAGGGGTAAGGAGGACACTTGTCCAAAAGCTACCCATGTTGCTTGAAATGCATTGTGCATGTGATTGGCCAGGCTTAGAGGGGTCCAATGAGCTTCAAGCTTGAGCAAAAAGGAGGGTCGACTAAAGCAAGCAAGGGGTGTGCTTGGGGTATACACCCTCCAAACACTCATTTTTTACACATTCTCACTTGGTGAAAGAGAAGAAACTCCATATCCTTCTCCAAGCTTGTTGAGAAGTCGAGAGTCTACACCAACACTCTTGGCTATGGAATGCAGATCCAACCACCAAGAGCCATGCTTCAATGCTTAAGCTTGCCATCTTCTCCATCTTCATTACTATGCTATTATGTATGCTAGCAAGAAGAGTGATGATAAGTGAGGAACTATTTCTTTCTCCTATGAATGTTTCTTCTTCCTTTTCCCTGCTAGCTCTCTCCACCTTCAAAGGTGTTTGAGCCTTGGGACTGAGGCCGGGCATGGTTAATTCTTTTACAAAGTTTATGCTATGTTCGTGATGCATGAATTTTTCCATCTTCATAGCATCACCAAGGTCACAAGGAACACAAAGATTGTATTATACCAAGTCTCTCTTTATGGGAGAATCTATAATACAAAAGACTATTGGAGGGGGGACCGGCTCCACATAAATCTGGTCCTCAACTGTTGTCAAGTTCTCTAATTCTATCCCTCTTGCAAAATCATTGTTCATGCCAAGTTAATTAATTATAATGGTTATGTTGCTACCATTAATTAAGTCCACCATGTATGTTCTTAAAGTAGTCTCATAAAAATGCTCACTCTAATTCTCTTAATTCCTCTATTCTCAAAGTTCATGGGCCATTTCCATTACAACAAGGTTGTCAAATGATGTATGAGACTCCAAGGATAATATATGCATCTCAAGGGTGGCAAGGCATGCCTTGAGTTCCATGTTTTCATCCTTGAGCTCTTGGATTTGTGCTTGAAGGAGATCCATTGGGTCCACTCATGGGGTGGGCACGAAAAGCCTTATTGGTTTGATAGGGGTGGAAGAGCCTCCGGGCTTCATCCAAGGGAGGACCAACACGAACAAGGAGAGAGGGAGGGCTTACCGTGATTAGGGCTCGCTACTGTTAGAGAGAGAGAGAGAGAGAGAGAGAGAGAGAGAGAGAGAGAGAGAGAGGGAGAGGGAACATCATGGGAGTGGGATATTTCTGAAAAATGGGATGGAGGGAGAAACAATGAGGAAGGGTGTAGGAGAGGGATGCACTTAAGCATGGGGATGTAAGGATGGGGGGGGGGGGGGGGGGAGAGAGAGAGAGAGAGAGAGAGAGAGAGAGAGAGACTGAGAGAGAGAGAGAGAGAGGGGGGGGGGGATAAATTAGAGTGTGTAGAGGTATAGGTGTAGGAGAGGGATGCACTTAAGCATGGGGATGTAAGGATGGGGGGGGGGGGGGGAGGAGAGAGAGAGAGAGGAGAGAGGAGAGAGAGAGAGAGAGAGAGAGAAGAGAGAGAGAGAGGGGGGGGGGGGATAATTTAGAGTGTGGTAGAGGTATAGAAACAGAGGGATAGAGAGAAAAAATATCTTCTTATTGTGCTCTCTACCCTCTTCATGGGACATATTTTGCAACCATTAGCAACCCTGGGTTTGAGGGAAAATTGTTCTATGATGTCATAGTTTCTATTCTACTTAGTGAAGAGATTCATAAGAAGTTTATGGAGTGTGCAAAGCAAGGTGATGTGTATATTGCCAGTGGCAAAGGAGAGAGAGGTCGAGTCATAAATCTGGCAAAAACAAAGATCACGAGAATTCTCATAGAAAATCTAGAGATTCTTTGCACAATGTTGAGTGCCACAAGGAAGGGCATTTAAAGAAAGACTGACGTGCATGGCAAAGAGACAAGAAAAAGTCTCAAGATGGCAAGAATTTTGATAGTGATAGAAATGTTAGGAAATATGACATAGCTAAGTAGAATGATTGAGTAGATTACTTAATGGAGAGAGATAATTTTCACACACAAGAGATTATAGAGTAGAGAGAGAGAGAGAGAGAGAGAGAGAGAGAGAGAGAAAGTGCACACAATATGCGTGGTTCACCCAATGTGGGCTACGTCAACGGGAAAGTAGTCACTTAATGGCTTTAGTACTTCAAACAAGAAGTAGATTACAAAGGGATTATATCCTTAATAGAGCTCCCACCTTACTTCACTCTCACCACCTCACACCCACCCTGTTACATCAACTTCACATTGTGAAATGTGTGTAGTAAATGGCCTCCTTTTATAGGCCAAAAGGGCTACCCTCTCTCATGAGAGGCAGCCATGTGTAGCCGCCCTTGTGTAGATAAGTCCAAATCGGACCCTCCAATCCGCCCATGTGTGGCCACCCTTGAGAAGACAAATCCGCTTTTGAATTCGGCCATCGGCCATCGACTACCGACTAACCATCCGGTCATTTTCCGACCACTTTTCTGCCGGCCATAATATTCCGACAAAAAGAAAATCTTGGCGAGTGATTTTGGTTTTAGGCAAGTAATTTTTCTTCGTGCACGATGGCTTCTCCTCATATTGGGGGCCTTACAAATGTGCGTTTTTACCACAAAAAATTACAAGGGTAAATCAAGCTCCATACTTAACAATCTCCCACTTCGAGACTGACCTCCAAACCAAACCTGTGACTGCTTTCCATCCTAGCTTCTTATCCTTGAAAGCCAACTGAAGATGAGCAAAAGCTCACCTTATCCTTGTTGACCACCTTTGTAAACATGTCTGCAGGATTTTCACTTGTATGCACCTTTCCTAGCTTTAGTTGTCCCTCTTCCAAAAGAGTGCGTATGAAGTGATATCTCACCTCAATGTGCTTTGTCCTTGAATGAAAGGCTGAGTTCTTCGCACAATGGATAGCGCTTAAGCTACCACTGTACAAGACACAATTGTCTTGTTTGAATCCAAGCTCTTCTAAGAATTTGTGAAGCCACAGAATTTCTTTGCTTGCCTCCGTCATTGCTACATACTCTGCTTCCGTGGTAGAAAGTGAAACCACTTTCTGCAGCTTTGAAGCCCAGCTTACTGCTGTGCCTCCAAACGTGAACACATAGCCAGTAGTGCTCCTTCGAGTATCATTGTCACCTACCATATCTGCATCAGCATACCCTTCTAGAAAAATATCAGTTCCTCCAAAATACAAAGCATTTGTTGTTGTCCCTTTTAGATACCTAAGTATCCACTTCACAGCTTGCCAATGCTCTTTACCTGGGTTGTCCATGAACCTACTCACAACTCCCACTGCATGTGCAATGTCTGGCCTTGTCCAGACCATAGCATACATTAGAGAACCTACCGCTGCAGCATATGGAACTTTAGACATATAGGCTATCTCCTCTTGTGTCTTTGGACACATATCCTTCGTTAGTTTAAAATGACCAGCCAAAGGTGTAGAAACTGGTTTTGCATTTTGCATTGCAAACCTTTCTAGTACCTTCTTGATGTAATCCTCTTGAGATAGCTTTATTGTCTTCTTCATCCTTTCCCTTGATATCTGCATACCAAGTATCCTCTTTGTAGCACCTAAATCTTTCATTGAAAAAGATTTAGACAACTCCTCTTTTAGGTCTTTGATGTCCTGCATATTAGCACTTGCAATCAGCATGTCATCAACATACAACATTAGGATGATGGACTTTCCATCTCCCAAATTCTTTGTGTAGACGCAGTGATCCGAGTTGCATCATGTGAATCCATGATCCAACATCCATGGATCAAACTTCAAGTACCATTGTCTTGATGCTTGCTTTAAACCACACGAGCTCTTCTTTAATCTGCAAACCATTTTTTCCTGACCTTTTACTTTATACCCCTTTGGTTGAAGCATGTAAATTCCTCCTCTAAATCACCGTGAGGGAATGCCGTATTTACATCTATTTTCTCAAGATTTAGATCATGAGCAGCCACAAGGCTTAAGACAAGCATAATTGAGTTCATTATTACAAAAGGAGAAAATATTTCATTGAAGTCAATACCTTTCTTTTGAGAAAACCCTTTTACCACAATCCTAGACTTGTACCTTTTCTTCCCACCTTCTTCTTCCTTCATCTTGTACACCCATTTGTTTTCAAGTGCCCGCTTACCTTTAGGCAACTCAACCAACTCCCATGTTTGGTTGCAATGTAGTGAGTCCATCTCCACTTGAATGCTCTTCATCCATTCTTCTTTGGATTCGTGATGCATAGCTTCTTCGTATGGTTCTGGCTCTTGAGAATCTGAGATCAAGAGATGGTTGAAGGAAGGAACAAACCTTTCTGGAGGTCTAGTTGCTCTTGTGGATCTTTGGGGAATAGGTTGAGGCTCCTCATTTGGTTGACGTTGTTGCACATTGTCACCATTTGCAGTCCTTGAGTCTTCACCGTCCTCAACCTCTTGTACTCATCACCTGTTTCTTTTGTTTGTTTTCTTTCCAAGTAATCTTTGTACATATTTTGTTCGTTAAAAATTACATCCCTACTCCTAAATATTTTACCATCTTCAGGATTCCATAGGCTATACCCAAAGTCATCTTCTCCATAGCCAATGAAGAAACACTTTTTGGACTTTGCATCTAGCTTTGATCTTAGGCTTCTATCTATGTGCATGAAAGCCTCACACCCAAACACTTTGAGAAATGCATAATTCACCAGTTTACCTGTCCATGCCTCTTCTGGAACTCCCCCATCTCAATGCTGTTGAGGGTGACCGGTTGATTAAGTACACAGACGTACTTACAGCTCTCGCCCAAAGCTCAAGCGGTAGTCCTACATGTAGCTGCATGCTTCGTGCTCGCTCCATAATTGTCCTATTCATCCTTTCTGAAATCCCATTTTGTTGAGGTGTCCTTGGGGTTGTCTTTTGCCTCCAAATGCCATTGCTAGTACAAAAGCTTTTCAAAAGCTTGGCTGCAATATTCACCTCCATTGTTGGATCTGAGGCATTTAACCTTGGTACAGATTCCATTCTCCACAAAGACTTTCCACCTTTGAAATATGGAAAACACCTTGGATTTATTCTTCATGACATAAACCCATGTTTTCCTAGTCGCATTGTCTATGAATGTTACGTGATGGTGTACTTGCAGGACCCCAAACATCAGAATGAACCAACTCAAGTTTTTTATTTTTTCTTTCATTTCTTGATTTTGATGTTAAATTGAGTTGGTTCATTCTACACAAGCTGAAGGTTAAATTTAGCTACGAGCAACCCTTGCTCTGATACCAGATGCTACACAACCTTGAGATAATTTAGCTACGAGCAAACCTTGCTCTAATACCAGTTGCTAGGAAATATGACGTAGCTAAGTAGATAATTGAGTAGATTACTTAATGGAGAGAGATAATTTTCACACACAAGAGATTATAGAGTAGAGAGGGAGAGAGAGAGAGAGAGAGAGAGAGAGAGAGAGTACATACGATATACGCGGTTCACCCAATGTGGGCTACATCCACGGAAAGCAGCCACTTAATGGCTTTAGTACTTCAAACAAGAAGTAGGCTACAAAGGGATTATACCCTTAATAGAGCTCCCGGCTTGCTTCACTCTCACCACCTCACACCCACCTTGTTGCATCAACTTCACACTGTGAAATGTGTGTAGAAATTGCCTCCTTTTATAGGCCAGAAGGGTTGCCCTCTCTCATGAGAGGCAGCCATGTATAGCCGCCCTTGTGTAGATAAGTCCAAATTGGACCCTCTAATCCACCCATGTGTGGCCGCCCTTGAGAAGACAAATCCTCTTTTGAATTCAGCCACCGGCCATCGACCATTGACTACCGGCCACCGGTCAACCGGCCGGTCGTTTTCCAACCACTTTCCGGTCTCTTCGTCTGGCCATAACATTCCGGTGGAAAGGAATATCCCGGCGAGTGATTTTGGTTTACGGCAAGTGATTTTTCTTTATGCACGATGGCTTCTCCTCATAATGGGAGCCTTACAAATGTGCATTTTTATCACAAAAAATTACAAGGGTTAAATCAAGCTCCATACTTAACAGGAAAAGGAAATGGTAAAATTGAGGAGCTTAAAGTGCTAAAGTCTCCTAGGATTGAAAATGTACCTAAGGTCCAAACTTCCTCACATGTTCTTGTCTTTACAATAGATCTTAGCCTAGATTATTTTATTGCACAAGATGCTAGCTTTGATCAGATTGAGTCATAGATTCTAGATTCAGTTTCCATGTGACACCTCATAGAGAATGATTCTCTATGTATGCACATACTTGTGGTAAAGTGAATTTTGGTGATACCTATGAGCTTAAGATACACGTTGTTGGAGACATCAAGCTAATTTTTCATAATGGCACAAAATGCATAGTCAATAATTTCATATGCATCGCCAAGTTAAGGGCTATTTGTTGGTCAACTTGATGACTTGGGTTACATGATCACCTTTGGGAATGGTTATGGTCAATCATGAAAGAAAATCTAGTGATTCTTAGAGGTCAAAAGAATGAAACACTTTATTCTATTTTACTTCATATGTAATGTATATCCATAGTGTTGAGATAAATTTGTAGCTTACACTCAACTTGAGAACAAACCCTTAAGCCAAGCACTCACCATTTATGTGTATAGTCACACTTTTCCTATGGAACCTATAAGATTCACACATGCTACCAATTATAATCAGATGGTATTTGGTGTAGCCCACATGCTACTTGACCTTTTCCCACATGTGATGCATATCACTTTATAGCATTTATTGACGCTTTTCATTTTGAGCCTATATAAGGTCACCATACTTAACTTGTATCTCTCTCCAAAATCCAAATAAGGCAAGTTTATTTCCTTTTATATTGAAGACATTCTATCTAATACTTATTGCTAATTGTTATTAATCTCTTATTATGATAAATGCATCATTGGTCTATCCACCATAGGCATAACATGTGGTATCATAGCCTTGCATGTAATTAGTATCTAACAATTACATTAGTTAGATCTCTATGTTAGATTTAGTTCTCTCTCTCTCTCTCTCTCTCTCTCTCTCTCTCTCTCTCACACACACACACACACACACACACACACACACACACAGCACTAAATCAATTCATAACTCTTTAAGAGTAGGCTAAATAAGCTCAAGCTTAATTATCTCTCTCCTTGGATTTGGGTTGGTCTACATGGCCACTTCCCTAACCAAGTGCTTAAAGCTAATTTGGAATCCAGCATTAGAATGTGTGCAATTTTTTTCTTTATTTTTATGCTTGATTTCTTTGTTAAACTTTTCTCATAAATCTTTGTTGTGTGTGTGTGTGTGTGTGTGTGTGTGTGTGTGAGATTGTGTTTGTTCCCCTCTTTTTTCTTTTGAAAGTGTCTGGATGTGTTGCTTAAAATCCAAATGAAACTTTTCTTTTCTAATACTCTTTGAAAGGAAACTACCCTTTTGCTAAAGCCCAAAGCTTGAAGATCTTTTACTTTGAGATCAATCTCATTCAAAGCAGCCCTTCCCATTGAAACCTTATGGCAACTTTTGGCTTTCCTTTTAAAAGTCCAAGTTATTCAAGGACACGCTCTTGTTCCATCAACAACTACAACACACAAGCATCACGAACCACAAAGAAAGATCGCTACTTCCACAAAAAAGTCTTTGCAAAGCCTAAGCACAAAAGCAATGTATGTCTTATCCAATCCCAAAATTACCCAAGTAGCCCCAAGCCATGGGATTTTCATGAGCTCATTTTTGCATTTTGTACAAACCTATTGCATCTATCTTTGCATATATACAAGCACTATGTCCACCAAGGTGTGCCCTCACTACAATGAGAAGGAGATATGCACCAGACCCGGTTCAAAAACCAAGTGTACCCACATCTACATGACCATCAGAACCCTCCATATTCCAAAAAATCCAAGAAGTTAATGCATGTAAAGTGTGGGTTTTTTCCTAAAGCCTGAGTGAAGGAGGGAAGAGGGGGAATTATCCCACATGTAATGAAGTCAAGTTGTAGAGCTACTTAAGCTCACTTTCATGAATAAACAACACAGTTCAAGTTTTCACTACATGCTTGTCTATGGTGAGCTTGTGCTAAGCTAAGTCAATACTCAAGATTGTGTTTATGCGTCCAAGCTAATCTATCTTGGAACCTAATTCACTTGAGTGATAATCTTGCTTACACACACTTGCACTATGTTTCTGTTTCATCAACCCTAGCTAGCACGACCACATTCCCATCAAGTGGTATCGCAGCCACCAGTATGCTAGCTATTATGCATTTGTGTGTTTGTACAATTACCATTCCTTGATCATCATTAACTAGATCCATTAGGTTTGCTCTTCTATTGCATACTGCATGCTAGTTAGTATTCCATTGGCTAGCATGAGCATGTCCTTGAGTTAAAAACACTTGGGCCACTACTCACTGGCTAAATGCAAGCTTAATTAGCATCAGAGTTCATTAATTTTGCATCAGAAACTTGTATTTTGCATTCAAAAGTTGCTCCTTATTTTAGCAAAATTAGCATTTTCAATTGATGTGTGTGTGTAGCCTGTCTCAAGAGCTTTCTATCAACTATCTCCTTGCTCAAATCCGACTTTGTTAATGCACTAAATCATTTGATCACTTTTTGCTCCATTAAGTGCATTCTCAGTCTGTGTAACCCTGCAATTTTGAAACTCAAAACAGAGTGTATGTGTGGACCTGGCAAACAAAGTTAAAGGGATACCTTATGAAAATATGTTTATGGTTTGTTATCAGCACTGCCTTAGAACAACAAGCTGGCACCGATGGAGTGCACACTAGGGCATCTACACTCATAACAAGTGCATAGAATTTGGCCATTAGGAATTATCATAGCATGCACATGAAGCATGTCATGTCCTAGAAAGCAGTTTTGGAGCCAGGGCTAAAAGAAGTAAGGTTAGTCTCAAAAGACAACTTTACAAGCTCGCTATGATTGAAGGGAGGACATTGCTAGCCTAGTAAATAGTCTTAAGACCATTGTCACATAGCTCACTTACATCCAGTGTGAAGTACTAGAAGATGACAAAGTGGCCGTGCTTTTAAGTGCACGTCCACCCTCTTATGACCAATTAGTCACCATTTTTGAAGAAAAAGAGCCGGCTCCACCTTTCCAAGATGTCACCAACTCAATTCAAGTAGAAGAAAGAAAGCAAAAAGACTCATTAACATATCATCACGAGGGGCTTTTGTTACGACATCCTCAAGGGAAAAATATCGACATCATCAACTGGGAGAAATTGTTATGAATGTGGAATAATGGGACATGTAGCAAAAAATTGCTACACAAACAAACCTTGCAACAAATGCGGTAAGAAGGGACACCCTCCTTTACGATGCTATTCAAATGGAGGTAGTAGTAGCAGAGAAAGTAGTAGTAGTAGTAGCAGCAAGAGTAGAAGCTACAAAGGGAAAGATCCCTATCAAAGGATCAGCTCACATGGTAGAGGACAAAGAAGAAGACGAAGGCCAGAACAACCTTGTCTTCTATGAAGACATACTTTGAATATTGCAACCTCTTTACTTGTAAGGGAGGACTTTTCTTTTCCTATGTGGATATTACCATCATTTGTGGATTTTGTCATCATGTGTGGATTTTACCATCCTGTGTGGATACCGACTTATCATCCTTAGTGGATATTGCATCTTCAGTATTTTGTCACATTCCAAATCCCAAGGGGAGGATTGTAAAGTGTGGGTTTTATCCTAAGGTTTGAGTGAAGGAAGGAATAGGGGGAATTATCCCAGATGTAAAATGAAGTCAAGTTGTAGAGCTACTTAAAGCTCACTTTCATGGATAAACAACACAGTTCAAGTTTTCACTACATGCTTGTCTATGGTGAGCGTGTGTTAAGCTAAGTCAATACTCAAGATTGTGCTTATGAGTCCAAGCTAATCTATCTTGGAACCTAATTCACTTGAGTGATAATCTTGCTTACACACACTCACACACTTGCACTATGTTTCTCTTTCATCCATCCTAGCTAGCACGATCCCATTCCCATCAATGCATAGGAGGTAAAGCATATAGTTTTCTAAACAAAGTGATGAACTACATTTGTAAGTGTTAGACACCACCCCAAACCATACAGTTTGAAGGTAAGACCTACATTATTTTTCTTGTATCAAATTTGATCTTTATAAGCACTATGTAGTTACCGAGTGATGTGACCCATATTAGACTCCCTAATCAAAATCCATGTTCTATCGTGTAAGATTTAGCTTATGAGGACATTTTTTGAGGTAAATATGTAGCTTACACTCACGGTGAGAACAAACTTTAAAGCCAAGCATACATCATTTATGTACATAGTCACACTTTTTCTATGGAACCTATAAGATTCACACATGCTACACAATTATAATCACATGCTATTTGGTGTAGCCCACATGCTATTTGATCTTTTCCCACATGTAATGTGTATCACACTTTTCATTTTGAGTACATTGCTTTTCTATGTGTGTGTTAAGAGTTGTGAACAGAGTGACTAATGTAAAGGCTAATTTCCATCGCGTAATGTGTACAAAGTGATTAGTGAGTAGGTTTGCGTGTTTGATTAGAGGAAGCCCATTCCATGGCTTCTCTCGATGAAGGATAGAGTTATCCCTTGAATTCTCTATTTTGATGCATCCGATGGCTCTTGTGCCTCCAAGTGCTAAACAGATTATCACTGCACAAATTGATAATTTTGTATTTCATGGGTTGTGATTAGGCCAATGCTACAATGACCCCCAGCATTGGTGTCGTTATCAGGGATTGATAACCTAAGCTAGTGAGCAGAGGATGTTGAGAATAGAGTATTTTCGCTACTAATTTCATAGATTTTAAGTGTGTGTAGCTCAAATTAGTGTGATTTAATTAGGTTTGTGCAAGTAATTGAAGCTAATTTTGAGTTATGATATCCCAAACCCCTCGACTCCACTTCCAAATTCACTAATTTCATATTAACCATTACTAATTTTGATTCATTTTCATGTTAGTTTTCATTAACTTTTGACTAATTTCACTAACCTAACCACTAACTTTTGGAGTGTAATGTATGTGTCACTCCCTAATTAGAGGATATTTCATCACTTAATCAAGTTTTTTATGATAATATATGCCTTATCTTATGATTTGAGTGATTAATTTTTTGACCTACATTGGTCAATTTTGGGAACGAATTTGGTGGTGCACACACTTGTGTGTGCAATGATGCACCTTCACGTGGAGCAAAGAATGGCTTGAAATGTGTTGATAATGTAAGTTCATAAACTTGCTCATTTGTATTCTTGATTGGTTAATGTGGCTCCAATGTGTGCTAATTCTTTGCTAAAATTAGGTGTGAAAATCAAGACCTACACTTAATGCCTAATTTGATTGACTTGGAGTGAAGTTGATAGTCAATTTTGACTTTTGAATCATGTGTGTGTCAAGGTTAAGTTTAATTTTCAACAAGAATTCATGTGTATATAAAGATCAATGTGTGTGTACTCCTCGAGGGATTCATCGTTTAGTACCCCCTATATAACGTGCGTTTGCGGGACATTAAAAGAAACCCTTATTTTAGGATTTTTTTCCAAAATCGAATATAAAAACCCCTTATTTTAAAGTATCTCTATTAAATTGCCTAAAAGTCTTGCATTTTAAAAGCCCTCCTTTCAAACTCACGTTATACATTAACATGATTACATAGTGCACCCCCGGGGTGTGTCCACACAAAAGGAAAAAAACTGTCACAAAATTCAAGTGTATGTGCACCTAAATTTAAGTGTGTACAAATTGAGTAAATTGATCATATGTGAATATGCAATCATGTAATTGATGTGTATGTTAATCAGTTCCAATCAATGGATATGTTTATTTGCCCAAAATCTGAGTGTGTGCGCCCATTCAAGACAACTTGGTTTTCAATGATTGATGGTCAATTGGGACACTTGAACTCTTTTCTATTGAGAAATATGCATCAAATGTGTGTGCAATCATTAGGTGTAAGCCTAATTTCATTGTCAATTGAGCCAAATTGGAATTATTGTGCTTAATTTGGTAGTGTGTGCATTGCTTGATTAGGTCAAACTAGGGTTAATTTTTTAGAAATTAAGCATGCATGAACCCATCTATGCTTGATCAAGTATGCAATTTAAGCTATGCAATGTGAAATTGACAAATTAACTGCATAAATTTTTGGCCTCATGTGAAATCCAATGTGTGAATGAATAATTGGTATTCTTTTTATCAATTATAACGATGGATTGGCCACATAATTGATGTGTGTTACAAATTGGCTTGAATATTGAGATAGATAACTCAATTGATGTTCAATCATGAAAATTTTTAGTGTATTACCATGCTAATGATTGATCATTGTGATGAGCATGGCAAAGATGCATTTATGTCTGTAAAATTATAACCTATATGCAAACTAAGATGACAATTCCATTTTGGTTAGGATGATTAGGGATTTAAAATCCTCCTGACCTCTTGCGCATCAGAGACAGCTTAATCCCACCATGATGACATCATCAACTTCACACCAAGGGGAGCCATACAATTGGCCCACAAGCCAACACCGAAGCTGCTAAACCTCTAGTTGGCATTGATGACCCTCACTTACTTTGATCCCCTCCTTAGGCGGCTTAAGACACAAAGTTTGGATGTGCCTTTTTCTCAGTTGGCCAGAAGCCTAGAGCACCAAAACTTGCTAGGCCCATGTTGAGATGTTGAGCTCTACACCTTGAGATGGCATCCACTATGGGTCTTGGCCGCTTACGGCATTTACTCACTGGCGCGTTAGGCGACCGACACAGAGGATCTCTGCCAGTGATTCTACAACTGGACTACACTTATAGTGCCAGCCTAGTACGCTTCTAGCGAGTTCACACTTAGTGACCGCATGTACATATGTGCTACTTTTCAGCTTTAGCACTTAGTCATTTTGTACTCTCTTTTCTGTGAAGAAGAAGAAGAAGCTTTCCATCTCTGTGTGCTTTGTGCTTGTCTTGTGTAGCTCTCTTGCATCCTCATTCTTTACATGGTATCAGAGCCTGGTGCAGGCAAGAGAGGCTAAGAGAGCAAGAGCATCACAATCCCTTCGTTCGCAATCCACGACAGGTTTCTGAACAGGTCTCCAAAGTGTAGTATACAAAGATTTACTGTACAAGTACAGTGGTTGTATGTACGCTTGATTGTGGACACTCGTTGAGTGTAGAAAGCGTTACAGGTACCATGATAGTAGGTTCAGCAGATTTGCAGGTTTTTGCAAATTGCAGCTATTTTGTCTTAGTGCTTCAAGATGTCTGATGGTTTCAGTCAGATTGTTACTGAGAATCTTGAGAAAAATAACTACCCTGCATGGAAGGTCAGAATAACAAATTTCCTAAAAAGAAAAGGTTATTGGGACTATGTAGAAGGAGACAATGAAAAGAAACCAGAGATTCCCGAGGCAAATGCTATAGCAGAACAAAGGAAAGCTTTGAGGGACTGGCAACAAGGCCAGAGCAAAGTGATGTATTGGCTTTCTATGAGCATCACAGAGGGCATGATGGGCTATCTACAGGATGCTGAAACCCCCGCCATTGCATGGAGAAACTTAGGCAGAGTGTTCGAGGTGAACACCAAGGCCAGGAAGCTTCAACTAAAGTCGGAGCTAAATCAGGTTAAGAGGAACAACCTCTCAATCAATGATTATGCCTTGAAGATCAAGAGTATCATTGAGGCTCTTGGATCTATTAAAGTCTCAGTGGAAGACGATGACATTGTCCGTGCACGCTTGGATGGTCTAGGAGATGAGTATGTACATTTTAGGTCTTCCATGAATACAAAAGACGACATCCCCGTGTTCCAAGATTTGATTTCTATGCTTATTCTTGAGGAGAAGAACCTTGACACATCTTCTTCTCATGGCAGAAATAATTCTGAACAGGCCTTCTATTCTAACTCAAACAGAGGTAGAGGTAGAGGTCGTGGTCGAGGCCCAAGGGGTTGCAGGGGCCAATTTTTGGAAGGTCAATCAAATCAAAACAATACAGGTGGCAGGGGAAACCAGTCTCAAGGCAGGGGGAGTCAAAGAGGTCGTGGTGCAGGATCAAGCACCCAGCAACATACTCCAGATAGCACAGAATGTTGGACTTGTGGTGAAAGAGGTCACATGTCACGTGACTGTCCAAAGGGAAAAGCAAGTGGAAAGAGAGAACGGGGCAACTATGCATCTACTAGCAGAGATGCAGATGACAGCAAAAACGAGCGCATGTTTGTTATGCAGCATGTAATGAATACAATGACTGCAGAGAATTCCACCAAGATGATGTTTGGTATGTGGATTCAGGTGCCTCTAATCACATGACGTCTCGTGGAGAGTGGTTTAGAGATATACGCAAACCAGATGTGTCAGGCTATGTGCAGACAGGAGATGACACAGCTCACCCCATTGCTCATGTAGGGGACATACCTCTAAATACGAAGAGTGGGAAATCAAAGTACTTAGCAGATGTACTTCATGTCCCAAACATTACAAAGAATCTTGTTTCTGTTGGACAAATGGTTGAGCAGGGTTTGCAGGTTCGCTTCAATCCAAATGGCTGTTATGTAGAAGATTTCCAGAATGGCTGTAAGCTGATCACAGAGGGCAAATGTGTGGGCAGAATGTTTACGTTGAATGTAGACATGCCTGAGGTAAAAGCTGCATTATTTGCACAGGGCACAGGTGTTGTGGTTGATGTTGACATTTGGCACAAACGCATTGGCCATGTGAATGAGCAGAGATTGCGCAGCATGCAATCAAAACAGATTGTAAAAGGTTTGCCCAAATTCAAGGTGGATGGTATGCATAAAGTGTGTGCAGCATGCCAGTTTGGAAAACAGTCAAAGGGCTCATTTCCACATGAGCGCAATGTATGTAAAAAGCCACTTGAGGTGGTGCACACAGATGTTTGGGGTCCAACCGATAGTGCAAGTATACATGGTTGCAGGTATTATGTCTCTTTCATTGATGACCATACAAGGAAAGTATGGGTCTACTTCATGCGTAACAAAAGTGAAGTGTTTGGTCACTTTCAAGACTTCAAAGTCATGATTGAGAAGGAGACAGATATGCAAATCAAGACATTGAGGTCAGATGGAGGGGGAGAGTACTTCTCCAATGATTTTTCAGATTTTCTGTGAATGCATGGTATACGCAGGCAGTTTACATGCAGATATACTCCACAACAGAATGGGGTCGCAGAAAGGAAAAACACGCACATTGCAGAGGTTGCACGTGCATTGATGAATGAGAAGAACATGCCTCATCATTTCTGGGTTCAAGCCATAAATACAGCTGTGTACATTATGAACAGGACACCTACAGCTGCGGTGCATGATGTAACACTTGAGGAAAAGTTTACAGGTACAAAGCCTGATTTGGCACACTTGAAAGTGTTTGGCTGCATAGCTTACGTGCATGTACCAGATGAGTTGAGCAGGAAATTGGATCCTAAAGCAGAGAAATGTATTCTTGTGGGATATTCCCTTGAACAAAACAGGTGCTACAATCCTACTACACGAGAATTACGAGTGAGCAGAGATGTAGTCTTTGATGAGATGAGCAGCTGGTACAGTAATGCACATGGCACTATTGGGGCTGATGTAAAAGATGATGTGGTTGTACAAAATGTGAGGCCACAGTCACAGGTTTTGAGTGGACCACAAGAGTCCTCTTCTCGTGGCTCTGTTGAGAAACCATGGAATGGTAGACTACGTACGCAGGTTACTCCACCAACAGGTACAGGGAATGTATCACGAAAAGGAAAGGAAAAGGTTGATGAACCTCCCTTTATGGCTGATGCATCATCAGGTTTTTCACATGTAGACATGGTTTTTCACCTTCCAATGGAGCCCACATGTTTCGAGGATGCAGTTGGAAATGTGCATTGGGATGATGCAATGAATGAAGAGATGGCTGCATTGGAAGCGAACGACACATGGGAGTTGGTGCCATTGCCAAGTGGCAAGAAAGCTATTGGTTGTAAATGGGTGTATAAATCAAGCATAAGGCTGATGGTAACATTGAGCATCACAAGGCAAGGATGGTCGCAAAGGGTTATGCACAGACGTATGGCATAGACTATGAGGAGACCTTTGCTCCAATGGCAAAGATGACGACTGTGAGAGCTGTCATAGCAGTGGCTGCATCTAGAGGATGGATTATGCATCAAATGGATGTAAAGAATGCCTTCTTGAATGGTGAGTTGCAAGAGGAAGTGTATATGGATCAGCCACCTGGTTATGTCGATCCAGGTTACCCAGATTATGTATGCAGACTTCTCAAAGCTTTGTATGGTTTGAAGCGGGGCTCTAGAGCATGGTATGACACGATTGCCAAGTATCTTGTCAGTATTGGTTTTAGGAGAGCTCATGCTGATCATTCACTCTATGTACGTGAGAGTGATGTGGGGATTGTGGTCATTACCATATATGTAGATGACCTTCTTATTGTTGGTGACAATGCTATGGAGATTGACCATGTGAAGGGTCTTCTCAAACAGGAGTTTGAAATGAAAGATTTAGGTGAGTTGCGCTACTTTCTTAGCATTGAGGTGATCAGGACTCCAGAGGGTGTATGGCTATCACAGAGACAGTATGCTTTGGACATGTTGTCAAAGTATGGTATGGCTGATTGTAAGCCAATTTCTATTCCCTTGGATGTGAATGCAAAGCTGAGTGCAGAGAAGGGTGATGTTGTTGAGGATGTCAACATGTACAGGAAGATTGTGGGTAGTCTAATCTACTTGACTATCATGAGGCCAGACTTGAGCTACACAGTAGTCTTGGAGAGTCAGTTCATGCAGCTTCTGAGGAAGCCACAATTGGATGGAGTACGACGCACACTTAGGTATGTGCAAGGTACTCTTGACTATGCATTGTTCTATGCAGCAGATGCACCATTAGCATTGTATGGGTATACAGATGCAGATTGGGCAGGTAGCATTGTTGATAGGAGATCTACGAGTAGCTTCATGTTCTCTTTTGGGAGTGCTGCAGTTACTTGGAGCAGCAAAAAGCAGCCTACGGTTGCTTTATCGAGCACAGAGGCCGAGTACAGAGGTGCAGCAGTTGCGGCGTGCGAGGTAGCTTGGCTACGCACATTACTTGAGGACTTGGGAGTGCAGGTGGACCAGCAGATTTTCATCCATTGTGACAACCTCAGCAGCATGCAGTTGGCTAGGAACCCAGTGTTCCATGCCAGGACCAAACACATAGAGGTCCATTACCAATACGTTCGAGAGCGAGTGTTGGCGGGCGACATCGACTTGGTCTACGTCAGCACAAAGGAGCAGATAGCGGATATCTTTACCAAGGCCCCCAGAGCTGAGAAGCTTTGACGTTTCCAGACTATTCTTGGACTCTGCGACATGCAGAGCTCGAGGGGGAGTGTTGAGATGTCGAGCTCTACACCTTGAGATGGCATCCACTATGGGTCTTGGCCGCTTACGACATTTACTCACTGGCGCATTAGGTGACCGACACGGAGGATCTCTGCCAGTGATTCTACAGCTGGACTACACATATAGTGCCAGCCTAGTACGCTTCTAGCGAGTTCACACTTAGTGACCGCATGTACATATGTGCTACTTTTCAACTTTAGCACTTAGTCATTTTGTACTCTCTTTTCTGTGAAGAAGAAGAAGAAGCTTTCCATCTCTGTGTGCTTTGTGCTTGTCTTGTGTAGCTCTCTTGCATCCTCATTCTTTACAGCCCACAATTCCCCTACACCATTTTGAGGAGTTGGCACATGCTCTACTCGAGTCTAGTGGCCCACCCACAAATGCATTGGCTCCATGCAAACACACTCATTCCCTCTTGCCTCCCGTGGTATTGCTACCCTTGGTCCCGTCATGTGAGGTATGCATTTGCTCCACTTGCCTGCTTTTGATAGGGTTGCAACACTCAAACCCACACACACACACACACACACACACACACACACACACACACACACCTTTTCATCCCACAGGTTGCTCTCTACCAAACTTACCAACCTATGCCGTCCTTCCATCACCCGTGACTCTAGCACCAATGAGCTGATGGCATCTCTACTACCTATGTACCCTTGTAAGGTCTTGCACACCATCCCTCCCAAGCTCCCTCTTTAAGTCTCTCTCTGATGTCCCATGACAAGGTGTCTGTCGTCCCAGTCAGACCAACAAAAAAGAGACTGGCTCTTTTTACATTAAATGAGAAATGAAAAATCAAGCGGCCGTCCCAACCGCCACCACTTTTAAGTTTGTAAATGGCATGAGAGCTGACCAATTGGATATTAAAAAAGGGGGGGGGGGGGGGGGGGGGGGGGGGGAGGGAGAGTGATCTTTATAAGATTTGAGCCCCAATTATTGACTAAGGATCGGCTAAAAATGAAGACATTTCCAACCAAACTAATTTTGTCTCCTCATGGCCACTTCAGAGCTTATTCATTATTGAATCAAGTATGGATATCATCATGTTTACATTATTTTTGTTCACCTTGATTATATTTGGCTAGGGCTAGTCCTTTTCAGTCTTGTTATATGTGAGAGCGTGGGACATGCATTTTGTGGTTTATATTAATGTATTGAAGATTTTTGGAGTGGATTGCACTAAAGTTGTGGGACTTGTCCTTCCCGTATTATTTTGATATGTATGTCAAATGGGCATCAATTTTGGGTGAAGAGCCATGGGCTAACATTAAATTTGGGTTTGTGATTGAGTTTGACATTTGTATAGCTTTATTTGAATGCCAAACTTTAAGGTGCTAGCTTTTGGTAAATGGCCATTACATTTTTTCATGGATTCAATCATGAATTTTTCTAGTACATATTCTAAACGTCAAATGTTTTGATGCACTAATTATTGAGCTATTTTGCAGAGATATTGGCCAATGCACAAAATATATGGTTTTGGTTATCTCATGGGAGCTAAAAATTCACTTTAGCACATGATTTCTCTCCCATTTGCTATGAATGCCATATGTGCTATGTGAGAGCATGGTGTGGACATCAATTATGAGCTATGATTGTGTTATGCACTGTACCTTACTTGCACTAATAATTTGGCTTGTTCATGGTTAAATGCTTGGTTTGATTGGAATTTTCATTGCACTACAAGACAAATTATTTTTGGCATACATATGAGCTTCATTAAAGAGATTCATTGACAATGAATTCGTGCTTGATCGAGACTAGTGCAGCAAAATGGGACTTAGATGCTACATTTTAGTGAGTGATTTGATTGCAACTATCCTTTTGCACTAAAAGAAAATTCTCTTTGACATAATCTTCATTTTGAGAGCTCATAAATTAACGGTTGATTGAAACATTGCACTAAAAATTTGGGCTTGGCATTTCTTGAAGCATTATTAGTGCAAAAATCACTATATAGCACTAACCATTGAGCTTGTTTAAATAGCCGAGAGATAGAATTAAAGTTTTGATTGAGCATGATATTTTTAGTGCTTGGTTTGAATGTAAATCCTTCAGAGCACTAAACATTGGTCTATTTTGAAGGGTTGTGGGAAGATTTGAGCTTTCATTGATCCATGACGAGTGTTGGCATTTCAATATATTGCAATATTTGGCTATTTATAGCCATTTCATTTTATTTGATTTAAGTTGTATAATCCCTAGCTCTTAGCTTGGTTTACAATACAAATTTTTACATTTCAGCTAGTGTGAGCCAACTTTTTGAGAGATTTAAATTGAAAATTTTGTCTATCAAGAGCGCCTTCATATAATTAAAAATTGAATGATTTCTAGCTTGACGTTATCTTTCACATTTCATTTGGGCTAGCAATTAATCAAATTTTGATCATGCATGAGAGATTGTAAAAATTGTAAAATGTGCTTATTCAGAAGCACCACATCTCTCATTTTTTGATGTGCTATAATAGGACTCATTTTGCAAAGATTTTGCCATATCTTTTGTTTGGAGCAAAGTTCGTTCATTTAAAGATTTTCCACAATCTAGGGTTTTATTCTGATTATTTTCATGAAGTTTTAAATTTTGACCCAAGACACCTCTTGGGAGCCAATTTTGAGGGTGCTAAGGTCAAAATTTGGAAAAGTTTTGTTCGTAGCAAATGTAGTCCTTAATATGAGGAAAAATATTTCTTCTTTGAGTTTTTTTCGATTCCTTCATTTTGGTGCGTTTCAGCCCGTAGATTAAGGAGAAAGAGAGAAAATGTTGTTTTACGCTATTTTTGTAGAAATTGGCAACTTGCACGTAAATTTCCAGCCAGACTGAGCAGGATATGGATTTTTTGCATCAAACCACTGTCAAAGAGCTTAATGAGACGACCAATTTTATATGAGATGGCCCTGGTCAAATTAGAATCCGTTTGGGAGCTACGGGTCGTTGAAAATGGCCAGGAATTCTAGGACTTTTTTTTTTAAAAAAAGAGTTTCTAATTTTGCTAACTCGCATGTGTGGGGTATTTTTTAGCGTCGCTTATGTGTTCGTGTGTAGGATGCCTCTTTTTGAGCCTATTTTGGGCCATGTTACTAAAGACAAGAGATGGAGGACGAAAATAGCCAATTTTCGGCTACCTATTTAAGGAAGTTAATCCCCGTAATCAGAGGAGGATGTACGAATGTGATGGAGAACAACTAGGAACACCTCATTGCCATTAATAGGAAGAATTTGTAGCCACTAAAACTTGTTCATAGCGGCGTATGCAATCTTATGCAAATCAAATCTCTAGGGAGAGCTAGCTATACCGTGACTTTCATAGATGATTCCACTAACACTAGTCTTGTAAAAAAATATCAACTTTTTTGTCTTTAAGAGGCAAAAAAAAAAAATCAACGCCTATGTAGATGTAAACCCTCTCAGGAAAATATACCCAACACATAGTATGAGTTTATAAAAATTGTCGCGAAGATAAATCAAGGGTTGAACTTGTCTTTGCATGGTCTTCTCTAAGGACTAATTTGGTGAAGGGTATAGTTTTACTAAATTGACTCAATGGTAGACCATTTTTTAGACTCAAATTTCTTTGAAAAAACCCTCAATAGGCATGTAATGAGCCTATCACACTTTTATTTGCTTACATAAAGATTGACAACATTTACTACTCGCCCAAGTTAAGTAGTAACTTATAGTTTTATGCAAAAAGGCTCCTTTTTTAAAAATAATTTTTTTATTTTTAGAATTTTTAACTCAAATATGACTCTCACAGTCTTCGACACATTCGAACAAGATGCAAGAAGTTTTATGAAGTTTTGGTGTCATATGCAAAAGTTATGCTTAAAATACTAGAATCTAGGCATGAGCCACTTTTGTGGCCCATTACAAGACCAGTGCTAAGAAGACATGGGATTTATCATTTTCGTCATAGCAAGAATTCTTAGCATTGGTAGAGAATCAATCTAGCAAGAAGATCAAAGGCTTGAGGATTGATAATGATAGAGAATCTCCAAGGAGTTTGAGAATTTTTGTAGTAAGAGAGAGGCAATGTTCTACACCTTACACACCTAATAAAAATGGAGTTGTAGAAGAATGAATTGAACGATTCAAGAGCAAGTCACATCCATGCTTTCTATCACAAATATAACTCAAGGTTTCTGGGTAAAGGTAGTACTAATTAACATCAATAACATCATTAATAGGTCACCTAGTATGCCATTGAATTACTAGATTGTAGAGGATATCTGCTCTAGAAAGAAGACACGTTATGAGCATTTGCATGTCTTTGGATTGAGGAATATATACATGTGCCCAAAGAGCTTCAAAAAAGCTAGACCCAAAGTCACAAAGGTATAGTGCAGATGGAGAGATGGTATATCTTTTGTAGCACCTTGATTATGACAAATTTTTTTGCAGCTCACACGTTATCTTGTGAATTGAAGATGCATAAAAATCCAATCAAATAAGTTGAGCATAGAAAAATCACATTTGAGGACATTGCCCCATAATTTGTGAGAGCTCAAAGGATTAGTGATGCACCTTCCACTAGCAACGCTCGAATTGATAGGGTAGAGAGCAAAAGTCAGGCTTTGAGATAATCTAGTAGATCCTCACATCCACCTGAGCAATTTCAACCAAGGTTGGACTATGTTGTGGTGACAGACAATGATGAGCCATGTTAATGGATGATAAGGTCAAGTGGGATCACGTCATGCAATCAGAGTACGACACGATTGTCAAAAATGAAATATGACAATAGCATGATGCATCATGGAGTAGTGGATGTTCTTACATAATACTTCCAGGGTATGCATGTTGATTCTAGCAAGGATATACGCTTTTGCATATCGCTAGAACCTATACGGCAACATGCATCGACTTTGAGAGAGCCAGTGGGTATAGGTTGAGACGAGTTTCCTTCTTATACCTATTGTACATACTGCTAGGTCCTATAGTAGTACCATTTATCATCGGTACATTCGCATTTAAGTGGGAGATTGTTGGGGTAAAGGCAATGTGCCTCTTATCCCGATCGAACACGCCAGAGGCACCCGATTGCCCATCATTTTTACACACCTTATTCTTTACTAGTTAGAAGAATAAGGGGCTCTCTCTCACACACACATTGTGGTGAGTTTCTCTACACCCATCTTGCGTTCTCTCTCTCTCTCTCTCTCTCTCTCTCTCTCTCTCTCTCTCTCTCTCTCTCTCTCTCTCTCTCTCTCTCTGTGTGTGTGTGTGTGTGTGTGTGTGTGTGTGTGTGTGTGTGTGTGTGTGTGTGTGTGTGTGTGTGTGTGTGTGTGTGTGTGTGTGTGTGTGTGTAGACGCATCACATTTGTGCATTTACATATTGGGGTAAAGGCATGTGTGGCACTACCCGCATGATTGACCCCATACACACCAACTCTCAACTAGCTATTCACTCTTCATGCGTATACTCAAAAAGGTAACACACACTATTCCCCCCTGTGTGGTGTTTTCCCTAAAACTCGATCTCCTCTTCTTCTTCCCCTTCTTGTATGCGTGCATGGGTACACCTTGTGTCCTTCAAGTAGCTTTGATAATCTTAAGACCACTTTAGCTATTGCTCATATATTGCACATCATCAATCCAGCAAAAGCTTTTGTTTTGAAGACTGATCCTAGCAATAATGCTATCTGTGCATTACTACTTGAAGATGGTAAACTAGTTGCCTTTGAGAATAATAAATGAGATGGCACTCAATAGAATTACTTTGCATTTGTGCATGAGTTGATTGCCATTATGCATGCCTTGTAATGGAAATGGCCTATGAACTTTGAGAATAGCAGAATTAAGAGGACTAGAATGAACGTTTTTAAGAGACTACTTTGAGAACATAGAGGGTGAACTTAATTAGCGGTAGCAACATAACCATTATAATTAATTAACTTGGCATGGACAATGGAGAACTTGACAACAGTTGAGGACCGGATTTATGTGGAGCCGATCCCCCCTCCAATAGGCTTCTGTATTATAGATTCCCCATTGTGAGAGTGTGTGTGTGTGAGAGAGAGAGTATACCCCCGCAAGCACACCCCTAGCTTCCATGGTCAACCCCTCCTTGTAGCTCAATCTTCAATTTGATTGGACCCCTACAAGCTTAGCCAATCACATACTTTGGTCATATCAAGTAACCATGCTAGTATTTAGGACAAGTGTCCTTCTTACCACTTTGAGAGAGAGGGCTTGAATAAATGCATAAATCATTAATTAATAAACTAAAATCTCATTGGACCCCTTTGGAGGCCAACCAATAGGCTTTAGGCACCTTATGAGGGCAACATGGAGAGGAACTTGACATGTGTCCTTGTTGCTTCTTTAGACTAGGATTGCCTTGTGTGAGGGTGTGTGTGTTCTCTCTCATGCCCCTACAATTAGGGCTTGCCCCCTATGAGTAGGGATCTTGGTTGACTTTTGGAACACCTTAAGCCCCTCAAGCACCTTACTCATGGAGCACCTTAAGCACCTTAGTCATAAAGCACCTCAAGCACCTTAGTCAGCAAGCATGACAATCACGGCCGGGTTCCCACCTCAAGCACAGTCCTAGCTTGCCTAAGGTCTAAGGACTTTTAACACTAACCTTTGGAGGTCTTTAATGAAGCTAGCCCTAATGTCTTTAAGCTCCATTCTAGCTTTGCTCTTTGACAGACCATCTCTCATTTAGACCCTTTGACTTTGGCCCCGTGTTGAGATAGATCCATAAGCACATGTCTATATTCTAACCCTTGTTCCCATTTATTCTCCCACATTAAATGATCACTTTAATATGAGAAAATCATTTGGGTTGGTTAGATATTAGAATTATGATATTACCTCTCTCTTGTAATCATATTCGTCCTCGACTATGAGGTAGAAGAGATAAAGCCTTAGTCATTAGTCGACGTTTGTTAGCGGGTAACCCATTTGAAGCTTGGGAGGTTTAGCTTCCGCAAGCATGTCTTCTCTTTAGTCCAAATCATAATTCCAAAGTAGAGCGACAATTTTTACTGGTGTTTGAGAGATGTCGTCAACACAAACATGATTCTAAGCATGCATACTACTTAAATTTGTGCACAAGAAAAAGAGAATTAGTCTTATAAGACAAGAACATTGATCATTTAAAAGAAACATTTACATTTTCTTACTCTAATGTAGCATTGTAAGCATTGACAAGGTTCATACTATCCTTAAGTTGTATTCCTTGCATCCATCTAGCATCTTCAAAAGGATAATTTTTGAACTTAATAAATACCGTCGGATAATCTTACCATATCGTAGTACCTTGTCTTCCTGTTGAAGAATAGCTTCAGGTTGTAGCACCTCTTCTTGATCTTCAATCTGTGGTAGGTCTTCAATAATTGGTTCTCTTGGTGGCTCTCCTTTGTAGGGCTTAAGTAGTCTCACATGAAAAGCATTGTATATGAGCCAATGGTTGGGCAACTTGAGTTGATAATCCATGTCATTGATTGGCTTCAAGATTTGAAAAGGATCATAGTACCTTTTTGCTAGTTTAGTATAATACTTTTGGTGGCTCGTAGGATTTTTGCCCGTCGTTTGCCTTAATCGAGCCTTGGGAAACTTGAGTAAGGCCCAATCATTTTCTTTGAACGTTAAGGCCCTTCTGTGCTTATCAGCAGAGCAACCTTTTGCCTGTGTTGAGAGATGGATATAGCCTCCTTAATCTTTTGGAAAGATTCTTGTAGGTCACGGCTATACTCATCAGCAGTGAAGATCTTCCCATGTACTTTAAGTAGCAAGGGACTTTTAGTTCTTCCCTCTATAATCTCAAGAGGTGTCTTTCCTGTAGTAGTATGGACAATATTATTGTATGCATACTCTACAAGGGGTAAGTACTTTTCCCATTGTGAGCGTTGATCTACTTTTCTAACATAAGTCTTTAGTAGATCAAGAATCATAAGATTGTCTCTCTCACTTTGGCCATCCGTTTGTGGGTGATAGACCGAAGAGAAATTCAATCTTGTACCTAGATTTTCAAAGAGACCTTTTGAAAAATTATTGGTCATTCTAAGATCTCTATCTGACACGATGGATGTTGGCAATCCATGGTGTTTGAAAATCTGGGATATGAAGAGGGTTGCCATTCGGTGTGCCTTAATAGTGTCTTTGACAGGAATAAAGTGTGCTTGTTTGCTAAACCTGTTGACTATTGTCCATATTCTTGTATTCCCATGGATAGACTTGGGTAATCCAAAGATAAAATCTATGGATATACTCTCCCATGGTGAATTAGAGATTGGAAATGGCTAGAGTAATCTAGGTTGCTTCCCTCTATCACACTTGGTCTTTTGGCATACCATGCAGTTTGAAACATACTCTTGTATGTCCACCTTCATGGTAGGCCAATAGAAGTACGTCTCTACTCCTCAAAGAGTAGGTTGAGTGCCTATATGTCCCGTATAGGGAGCAGCATGGGATTTATACATGGCTTTCTCACGAAGGGAGTGGGTAACACATAGCCAATTGCCATGGAGAAGATAACCATCCTGCAAGGTAAATGGTTCTTCTTTCTTCCCCAAGGCAAGGGTTGACATTATGTCTTTAAAGTCAGGGTCAGTAGCATATTCGTCTAGCATAGTAGATAGATCATTATGTGAGTTGCTATAGACATTGCATTGACTCTTGGTCGTCTTGAAAGTGCATCAGCCACTTGATTATGCTTACCAAAAATGTGAGCAATATGAAAATAAAATGCGAAAGAAAATTTGCCCACCTCATTTGTTTGTCGGAAAGCTTGGTTTGCGTCATGAAGTACTTGCACTTGAGACTTTGGTGGTATGTTCGCAAAATAGATGGAGTTTCCAATAGATAGTGCTTCCAAGTGTCTAGGACATGTAGAACAGATAAAAGCTCTTTTTCCTATATGCCCAAGACCCGTTCATCGGCATTGAGCCTTCAGCTCTCATATGTTATGGCATGCCCTTCTTGAAGCAATACTACCCCAAGGCAATCAATACAAGCATCACATTAGACCTCAAATGGTTTTGAGAGATCCGTAAGCATAAGGACTGGTTGGGAAGTAAGCTTCTCTTTGAGATTGTCGAAAGCATTTTGCTCTTTAGCAGTCTATGAGTACTTAATGTTCTTCTTTGTTAAGTCATGCAATGGTCATGCTATTTGAGAGAATTTTTCTATGAAGCATCTATAGTATGCACGCATACCAATAAATCTTCTTAGCTCATGTAGATTCCTAGGATTAGGCCATGCTTTTATTACCTCCAACTTTGATGGATCCATACGGATACCATATTGAGAGATAATATGACCTAAGTATTGAATCTCTTGAAGGAAAAATTCACTCTTCTTTTGATTGATAAAAATCTTAAAGCTTGAAAAATTACCTGGAGATGTTTTTTATACTCCTCCAAGGACTTGGAGTAGATGATGTTATCATCAAAGAACACGGGTCTAAAGATTTTCTCCATTAAACGATTGAACATGGCTGGAGCATTTGTCAAACCAAATGGAATGACAAGATATTCATAAAGACCAAGCGTTGTACGGAACGCGGTCTTTAGGATATCTTCATTCACTATCCTTATTTGATGATAGCCCTTTTAAGGTCAATCCTACTGAAGTAGGTCGAACCTTGTAGCTTATCAAACAAATCTTCTACCCACAGTACAAGAAATCTGTTTTTGATGATATGGTTTAGTGCTCAATAGTCCACACACATGCAGTATGTAACATCTTTCTTTTGCACTAAAAGGACTGGAGAACAAAAGGGAGAGGAGATAGGTCTCACCATCCCTTTGTCTACCAATTCTTGTACTTCCCTCATGATCTCCTCTTGTTGAGCTTGGGAAGCTCGATAAGGATGCTTGTTAGGTGGTGAGCTTCCTAGTAGGAGCTCAATTCGATGGTCATCATCCCCTCGTTTTAGAGGTAAGTCCATAGGGATATCATCAATAAGAACATCTTGGAATCCATTTAGAAAATTAGACAAGTCTAACTCTTCTTGATTCTTACCATCTTCATTTGATAAAACATTAGGACCTTTGATAGATTGTATGTACGCAAAAACTGAGCTTTTCATTGATTTTTCAAAAGAAAGAGAATTTACAAGAGGTATGGTACAACCAGGCTCATTAGAATCTCTGTACATGTTCTTTTCCTATACTTGAAATACAACCTTCTTTCAGGGAACTTTACATTAACAGTCATACGGTCAAACCATGGTGCCCCTAGGATGACATCTTCATGTTTGAGAGGAGAGATGAAGAAATCTTCTTTGTCAACATAGCCTTGGACATGAAGCCTCAATTTTCCATATGGCTTCTTGCCCCTTGAAGGCTCCATCGGCTACAACCACATCTCCCATATCATGAGCTTGAATGCCTAACTTGGTGGCCAACTTAGTTGATATGAAATTGTGAGTAGAGCCACGGTCAAACAAGATGAAGGCATCATGGTCCCTTACCTTTATCCAAGCATAGGAGAGAGGTGATCCTTTGCGATGGACATCCTCTTTTGGAGCTTCGATCGTGGAAGCTCTAGGAGTCTCATTGCGGGCATTTCTTTTGGGGCAAGAACGATAGCCATGTCCTTGCTCCCCACACTTAAAGCATTTGTGGTCCTTAAGAAAATCTTCTAGCTCTTCCAAAGAGAGTTCTTTTTACCTTTGTAAACTCCCTTCTCCTTGGACCGATTGTTGTTGTTATTGTTGTTTTAAATGCCTTGGAAGAGTTTTGGGCATTGTTCTTCCCCTTTGCTTCATTTTGATCTTTGTTTTCAATGGGCTTGGCATTCCTTCTAGCCCCTTGTTGTAAATTGATGCATGAAGCAACCATACTGCTGCGGTGGATTACTTTGTTGATAGAACCAGGCCGTTGGGAGTTGACATACTCGGCCATTTCTTTAGGTAATCTCGCAAATAATTGTTTATTTTGCTTGACAACATCTATCTTTTGAAAGACAATAGCCTTGAGATGTAAATCCCAAAATTTGTCCACATATTTGTGGATAGACTCGTTGGAGAGCGGCTTCAAACTCCTCCATTCGGTAAGCACTTTGTCCTTTGCATTGCTTGCAAGGAATTGCGTCATGATGGAAACTCGTAGAGTTTTCCATGTCTTTGGGGTTTCGCCGTTGCCACGGAGGCTGGTCCACCATTGATGAGCAGATTTTTGGAAGTGCATAGCTACATGGTCTAGCTTGGAGGACTCTGTAAAGCCCTCGTCTCAAAAGGCCACATCAAATTGCTAGATGAAGGCCAATACTTCATCGATAGCACTGAAGGTTCCATCATAGGTAAGAAAAGAGATACTCTTTCCTCCCTCTTTGAATGTCTTGAGCTTTTGGAACCTTCTCCAAGCAGGGTAGGATTTTCGATGTCCTCTCCTCTTGTATTCTCTAGGAAAATAGTTGTTGCTTTCATCAGAAGAGGAGGAAGGTGAAGAAGAAGGAGAAGAGGATGACCTCTTTTTTGTCTTTTTCTTCCTTTGTTTCCTCTCTTCCTTTTCAGAGTGACGAGGAGAAGGACTATGGGTTTGCCGTTTCCTCTTGGGAGGAGTTGGCGATCGTCTAGACCGTCATCTTCGTGGAGCCACATCTTTAGAGGAACTTAGTGATTCACTTCTTTCTCGTTCTTTGGATTCCTCCTCTCTTATGGGAGAGATTCTTCTTAAGGAAAGAGTTACCCCAAAGACTATTTTTTAAAATCTCAAAGGAGAGCTATGCCACGTCAACCAAAAGGCGCAAATGAGATCACGACTTTTCATTCTCTCTCTTTCTCTCTCACCGGACCTTCAATTTCAAACCTTCTTCTGCCAAGTTATTGGCTTCCTTCCAAGAGAAATCTCTTACGTAGGTACAATTCTCTCTCTCTCTCTCTCTCTCTCTCTCTCTCTCTCTCTCTCTCTCTCACACACACACACACACACACACACACACACACACACACACAATCACGTGCACACACAGACTCTCTCTCTCTCATATAGATAACCATATAGTAGCCTTTTATCAGTAGAGGGGAGCCTTCAGAGCACATCAATGGTTCTCGAACACAGGTATGGGCTCATGTTAGGTAGAGGGTCAGGGATGGCATGTGCATTGAGCTCACGAGGACCTCCTCGAAAAATTAACTTGTTGGATGTGTAGAGGGTCTTATCACAACATAGTTTTCCCAGAGACAATGATCTTATTCTTGGGTTTTTTTCTTGGGTCCTTAGAGAACTCATGCAAGGAGAGCCAAAGACAGTAAGGCCTTCTAAGTCTCATCCTTTGCAAAAATACCCCAAATATTAAGATTGTAAGGCAAACCATGACTCAACTCAATACTTTCAAAAGATCCCTGTCTCAACGAGGCAAGGTAGCATAAATCCAAGCAGTAAAGGCCCCAACATAACAAGACAGTAAGGCCTTCCAAGTCTCATCCTTTGCAGAAATACCCCAGACTATTGAGATTGTAAGGCAAACCATGATTCAACTCAACACTATCAAAACCTCCTTGTCAATGAGGCAAGGTAGCAGTAAGCCAAGCAACAAAGGAGCAACAACCTCAACTGAGATACAACCCCAAAATTCAACATCGAGTGAGAAACAAGGGTACCAAGGAATGGCCCCTTGTTACATCAAGTGCTCTCCCTGTCAAGGGTCAATGTGTCAAGGATAAATGTTAAGCTGACCAATGACCTTTTATTGAATAGACTCTATTGCTAGAGGAAATTCATGAACAGGTTGCTTTCTTTCTCAAGATTTGTAGTGAGTCTGAAAATAGCCCATCTAAGCAACCAAAGACGTGGACCATCAGAATGCAAAGGGCCAAAAGCTGCCTCCAAAAGCCCCATTTCATGATGATGCAGATGGGGCGATGCATTCTTTGTCAAAAGGTAGCTTTTTGTCTATTGCTTTGGCCCCTTGAATCCCAAATAAATGGTATTCCTAATGGCTTCAAAAAAAATTAAAAGGTGTTTCTAATTCAAAGATTCCACTCAAAAACAAGAAAAATGATGCGTTAATCTATAGCACATAACGACAGGCAATGACAAAGCACATATATTTGCAACAATATTACCTAAGAAAGATGAATACAACATTGAGAGAGAGAGAGAGAGAGAGAGAGAGAGAGAGAGAGAGGGGGGGGGAGGGGGAGGGGGAGGGGGAAGGGGGGAAGGGGGGAGCGCAAGGAAAACGCTAAAGAGAACGAAGAAGAAAACGCTGAAAGCAACACCTACACAAAATGTCTTTTGACTTTCCATCTTCATTTGTCTTTTGACTTTCCATCTTTATTCATCTTTTGACTTTCCACCTTCATATGTCTTTTCATTTTCTAAACTCACCCTTCACTTATGCACTTAATATGTTTTGAAAGAATTTTTATTTTTATGAGATTGAGATACCTAATCCCTCTTCTTGCAATGACCTATGCTTGTACCTTGAAGACATGTGGGCCTACACAAGATCTTCACATAGGTGAGAGAACTCATGATGAGATTGCTAGCCAAGAGGAGTTGGAAACACATGTGCCAAATGTGGTGCCCTTGTGAAAGAACTTGATGAGCTCTTTGTACAAAATATGCCCAACATGGTTGTGGCAAGAAAAACCTCGCGCACCAAATGTTACTCTGACCTCCGAGCTCGTGAAGGTTGAGCTACGCACAGACAGCGAGTGTGGAAGCCGGCTGTCAAAGGAAGTCAACAAGCCAAAAATTTTCTAGTTTCGCCTGATGCCTCGCATACACCCTCCCTTGCTGCCGAAAGGCAGTGCCAACAAAAACATTTGAGGATGAATCGTGCAGAGGAAGCAGTGGATTTGTTGCCCGTTGAAGTGATTGGATTAATCTTGTCCTATGTTGCTTCTGCCCGCCATGTTGCCAGGGCATCTTCAACATGACCTTCACATGCTACTCAGATTTTCGCGCAGAGAGGCAGAGCAGGAGGAAATCTGTGGGAATCACTATGGCAGTAAAGAATGTACCTTGTTTGTCCGGATTATCGATTCGCATGGAAGAGGAAGTTGGATTTCCGGCAACGGTGGTATCAGTCTGGTTGCTCAACGCGAAGGAGACACTCAGGTCTTTGACCTTCATGTGTTGTATCGGTCAACAGAACATACAAGAGGAGCTGGGTGGTGTGGATTCAAAGTTGGAGCACTTGGAGTGGGGCTCAGCATATATCCCCAAATTGGACCCAACCCTCCACACCTTCCAACATCTTATTTCACTTACCCTCCATGATATTACTTGGCAGGATCCTCAAATTTTAGAGGACTTGTTTGCAGCTTGTCGCAAGCTAGAGTTTCTGTCTTTGCACAGGGTACGTCTAGATGACCGCTTGCTTGAAATGACCATGGAGCTAAAGAATTCGTGTCTGAAGACTCTCCACATCTATGATTGGGTTGACTATAGTGAATCCATCTCTATGGTGCTGCTTGTCAATTGCCTGGAGACTCTCATGCTATCAAGTGGTTCATTTCGGCAACTAAAATTTGTGCAAAGAAAGGGATTTAGTGGCTGGGTGCGTTTTCACTCTTGAGGAAGGTCATTGTACTGGAGTTGTGTGGTGGGGACATGAACGACGAGCTTGCCGGATGCATTGCGGCGTTCTTGGTAAGGTTGTCTCAGTTGAAAAGGCTGAAAGTGTCAGGTCATATCCCTCTGAGCACTTGTGTCAACACATTCACAGGATCAATGATTCAAATTATGCGCCCTTACCCACACATTGACTTACAGTTGGATTTCTCTTAACAAAAGAGATGAAGGTGGAAGTTCTGCAAGCATTCAACAGCATAACTTTTCACATGTCCAAGAAAGTGTTTCTTCCTAAACGGGCTGGACTTCCCTTCGCTGCAAACAATCAAACCGGTCTTACTGGTAGGATTTGGCCAATTTTGCAGAATTTTTGAACTGTTTTCCCGTATTGTTAAACAGTTTTGCTTTGTTTGGAACCCGCTAATATGAATTTTCGACTCAGTTCTATGCTAAGCTGAGGCAATCCTTCCGAAACACTTTGTAACAGTCACAGTAAAAGTAGCATATTTGCGCATTTTGGATGATGCAGGGCATGAACAAATTGTACCTATGATTTTCCTTTGCAGATGGTACTACATTGGCTTTGCCGATGATACCACTCTCTCTCTCTCTCTCTCTCTCTCTCTCTCTCTCTCTAGTCATGGTTGTTCCTAGCCTATGATAATAAAACTTTTGTTGTGTGTGCGCGCTCGCTTCACAAATTCAAGCTAGAGCGCTTTAATGTGAGGAGATTGTGTTATCAATGCAACATCAAAGCTTTTGTGCTGATGATTTGATAGACAATTTTCCATGTTTTGTCACCATGTCTTTGCTGTAATAGCAAAGTTCCTTTCATAATCTCGGACCTCGGTTCTCGAGCGCCTCATCATCCTAGAGGAGCTCTCCTTGGAAGAGGTCAACATGGTGGCATGCCATATCTGGATCTACGTCGGCCTAATGGGGCCATCCGGGGCCCCTAGGATTTGGAAGGTGACCTAGAAGAGATGTTACTCACCTCAAGCTATGCACACCTTTTGTAGCCATTTATGTTGTTGTCTTTGGCTTGCTTTTTTTGAGCTTTGACTTGCCATGAGCATGTTCCCGAACCCAAAGCTGTTGATCACAAAAACCTTGTTGCAATATCACCAAAATATTTGCTAATGCAAAAGCAACCATGCTTGATGATTTTGTTTTGTCGATGAAAGCACCAACAACGTGGAACCACGGGAGGCTTATGAACCAAGGGATTTCTTCTCGAAGGACATAGGCCTCTATTGCCATTCAAGGGCTTCAACCCATCTTTCACTCTAACAAGTGATCTTGCACTATAATTGTTGTTGGCAGCCATGTTCTGTGAAGCCTGGCTTTAACCCCCTATAATCCTATTGCACAATGCCACCTCCTAATCTGATGTTTGCACACATGTACATCTTGCGAATTCTGAGATAGATAGATAGATTGAATTATCGTCCACGGAGGTCAGATATGACCCATGGGACCAAAAACAAACAGTAAAACGGTGACATTTGTAGCAAATCGCATTGAATACATATCAGTTAAGGACTGAGGGTCCATTGGAAAGATGGAAAGATGAAAAAGACAAAAACCTAAGAGGGATCAGCTGTGGGGAGAGCCGATATGGGGTTTCGAAACTCCTGGATGATGGCTTTACCACCTCGATAGACTGCCCATTTGCCTTGTTTGCGGGCTTCATGTACCTTCTTGAGCTCTTCACTTTTGCGTTTGAGTTGTAGCGGGGTGAGTTCTTCTGCGATCCAAAACTTGGTGTCTTTGAGAAGACGTGATTGTTGGAGAAGCTTGAGCCAACCTTCTCTACTTTCGAATTCAAGGATGGCATGTCCACTTGGTATAGGCATGTCAAGGCCTCTCCAAGTGATACGGCCTATTGCGTTGTGGTCGACCTTGATCGGCTTGAGGGTTTCATTGAGGAAGTTAATGCGTTCTGAGAAGTCGTACTTGGTCGTTTCCCATGCTTGAGGTAGCACACCAATGTGGATCTTGAGGGTATTTTTTGTTTGGAGTCGTTGTTCTCGAAGCTCTACTGTCACACATGTCTTCACCTGTGCAAGGGTTGCCGAGTGTGTTTCGATGGCCTTGGCTTCGACTTCTTTCACTTTGTTGGTGGCGAGATCGACCATGGAATCAAATCGTGCCTCAAGCTTGCTAAGGCGAGCTTTGAGGTCGCGATTTTCTTCCATGACCCGATCGAGATCTGCTTGAAGGCGTTCGATTCGGTCAGATTTACTTGGCGCCGCTAAAACGGCAGCAAAGCTTGGTCGTGTCTTCGCAAAGCTCTTCGGAGTGGTGGCTTTGGTCGTCATGCTTCCGATGCTAATCTTCTTCTTGATGAGAGCACACACAAAACTGAGATTCTGTGTGAATCTCTGCTTAGTTAGGGTTTGTATGCCTCGGCAGAGAACTGTGGGCTTGGTTGGAAAAGCAAGGGTCGAGGCTTGTGCAAGAAGCTTGTGCAAGAACTAACCCTTGATTAATTGAAACAAACCTAACAGGAAATCGAAAACTCAAGCTTAACTGAATCGAGTAGTCAAGCACGAGCCAGTCGAGTAGTCGAGCTTGAATCGAGTAGTCGAGCAGTCGAGCCAGTGGCAAGCAAAATCGAATGCACTATCACTAATGAAGAGATTCGAAGAGATGCTGAATGTCGCCAGAGAATAGATGCTCACCGTCGGGCAGGTCCGAACCAGCAGGTCCGAACCAAGCACTGTTGTCTGCAGGTCGCGTGAGGGGAGCTCTGACGTAGTCGGCTGACTGTGTTAAGTGGTCAAGCTTATGTGGGAACCGTCTGAGAATCGACACAAAGGATTAGATTGTGCAGAGTATCAAAGGTCGGCTTGTGTTGCTTGAGACCGAGAGCGGCTCTTGTGTTGCAGAGCGGGCTTGTGTTGCTTGAGACCGAGAGCGCCTCTTGTGTTGCAAGGCGAGGACGACCACGACTTGTGTTTCTCGAGGTCGGCAGGGCGATGCAGAGCAGCTGCAGGAGACGAGATGTGTGAGCTAGGGAGGAGAGAGAGAGAGAGAGAGAGAGAGAGAGAGAGAGAGAGAGAGAGAGAATCCGAGGCCAGCAAGATTGAACTCCCGATTGCGTTGCAAGAGAACCTTCAAAGATCTTCTCTTCCACGATTTTGTAAAATGGCAGAAAGAGGGCCAACCACAGCCTCAAGGGCAAGAACAACCAGCCGCCATGACCCCACCAAGAGAGTCACAAGAGACTACCAAAACGTCTAGGCAACTCACAAGAAATGAAGACTGACAGACAAACAATGAGGTAATCTTGCAAGGCAACGAATATGCAAAGCAAATGCAAGATATCACAAAAAAACTCCGATCAGCAGCACTTAGCCGCAACACAAAGGCTAAAGAATTGGAGATGGTGATTGACGCTCTCCAAGGAGAGTTAGAAGATAGATTAAATGTCATCACTGATCTGCAAACACAAGTCCAGATATTGAAAACTGAAGCTGAACAACATCAACTAGCAATGGATAAATAGCAAAAGGAAAGGGAAGAGTTAGGTGAACTTCTCATGAAGTTGACAGATGCTTGCAAAACAAAAGACGAACAGCTAACCGAGGTAACTAACGAACTTCTAATTACAACTCTGTCAATTCAGAAGATTAAAGTGCAGTTAGATGTCGCGAACATCTCCTTGCAATATCCAGAGCAGAGAATAAATGATCAGGCAACCTTTTTACGACAGATACGAGAAAATCCCGCAGTTGCCTCAATCAAAGGAACAGACGAAGTGTACAAAGCACTAGAGAAAAAGAACAAAGACCTCGAGCTAGAGCTAAAGCTGAAGCAGTCTCAACGCAGAGACCAAGCATTGATGCGGATACAATGAGAAGAAGAGCTGCTAAAAGAAATAGCCGAGCTAAAAAGAGTCAACCATGCTGAGAGATATACGGCAAGAAACGCATGAAGAAGCGGGAACTTGAGAAGAGCCACATATAGATATTTCCTCAGTCTCTTTCCCTGAGATGGAAACATAGCCAGCAGAAGGACTAGGTGGCGAATTGAATAGGATTTTTGAGTACCATTAACCGAAGCAGATAAAGTGCCAATGGTCCAGCTGTCAAAAGCTGAGGAAGATGCACATAAGGAAAAGATTACACTAGAGAAAGATGAGCAGTGAAAAGCAGCGATGGATTGGGAATTGAAAGTTCTTCACTCTATCAATGTTACTCAACTGACTCCCAATCAAATCAATGCACAATGGTATCAGCAATCCCTGCCATATCCCTTGATAAAGGTGGAGTTGCTTCAGGTCAAAGAAAGACTTTATAAAGACATGCAAGTAGAAGACGCAAATGAAGACCACCCTAAGTGGAGAAAGAGCTGGCTGAACAAGATACTTAATTTTGTTCACAAGAGCACCTGCGGCACTTCAAAAGGATCCAACTTTTTGTCTAGTACCAAGAGTAAGGACCTCGCAAGCACATGAGGCAATAACAAAGAAGTGGCCAACATGGTTGAACTACCCAGCACCAAATGGATTGGTCATCCATCTTGGAAAGATATCGTAGGGTAAAAAGGGATCCTCTACCCACTGAGTAAGATTGACTAATGACTAAGGCTTTATCTCTTCTACCTCATAGTCGAGGATGACTATGATTTCAAAAGAGAGGTAATGTCAAAAAATCTAATATCTAACCAACCCAAATGATTTTCTTAAATTAAATTGATCACTTAATGTGGGAGAATAAAAGGGACCAAGGGTTAAGATATAAATATGTGATTATAGATCTATCTCAATACGGGGCCAATCGTAAAGCGGCTCAAATGAGAGATGGTCTATCAAAGAGCAAGGCTAACCAATGGAGCATAAGACCTTAGGGTTAGCTTCATTGAAGACCTCCAATAATTAGTGTAAAAGTACATTGACCTTCGGTAAGCTAGGGAGGAGCTTGAGGCGAGAACCCGGCCCAAGCTTAAGGTGCTTAAGGTGCTTGTCGTGCTTGATGACTAAGCTGCTTGAGGTGCCTGATGACTGAGATGCTTGATGACTGAGATGCTTGATGATTGGGATGCTTGAGGTGCTTGTCATGCTTGAGATGCTAGGGTTGTACTTGAGGTGGGAACCCGGCCCAAGCTTGAGGGGCTTAAGGGCCAAGCTTGTGGTGGGAACCCAACCCAAGGTTGAGTGGCTTGAGGTGTGAAAAGGTCAAATCTAAACCTTACATGGAGGGGACGAGCCCTACAAGAGGGAGATGAGAGAGAACACATACATACTCACACAAGGCATGCTTGGTACAAAGAAAGCAAAAGGGACACTTGTCAAGTTCCTCTTCATGTTACCCTCATGGTGTACCTGAAGCCTATTGGTTAGCCACCCAAGGGTCCAATGATAATTTAGGAGATTTAATTAATTGTCTTTGCATTTATCAAGCCTTCTCTCTCAAAGGGGAAAGGGGGACACTTGTCCCAAGGCTACCCTTGTTGCTTGATTTACCTCCTACTTGTCATTGGCTAGGCTTGGAGTGGTCCAATGAGCTTCAAGCATGAGCTACAAGGAGGGCCGACCCAAGGAAGCTAGGGGCTTGATTAGGGGGTATACTCTCCCACACACACTCACACACACACTCTCATGGTGCATTGTGCAAAGTGCAAGAG
Organism: Adiantum capillus-veneris; assembly: GCF_014529385.1. Lineage (NCBI taxonomy): Eukaryota > Viridiplantae > Streptophyta > Polypodiopsida > Polypodiales > Pteridaceae > Adiantum > Adiantum capillus-veneris. The sequence continues at coordinate 63,037,020 of NC_140957.1, read as the reverse complement.
CTCCCTCTCCTTCTCCAAGAAAGTAGAGGGTGAGAGCCTACACCAATACTCTTGGCTATGGAGTGCAAATCCAACCAAGAGCCATGCTTCAATGCTTAAGCTTTTCATCTTCTCCATCTTCATTATTATGCTATTATCTATGCTAGCAAGAAGAGTTATGATAAATGAGGAGCTAATTCTTTCTCCTATGAAATGTTTCTTCTTCCTCTTCCCTACCCTCATTTCCTGCTAGCTGTCTCCACCTTCGAAGGTGTTTGAGGTCTTGGAACTGAGACTTGGGATAGTTAAAGCTTTCTTCAAAGTTTATGTTATGCTTGTGATGCATGAAGCTTTCCATCTTCATTGCATCACCTAGGTCACAATGAACACAAAGATTGTATATTGTAACAAGTCTCTCTTAATGGAGAAATCATAATACAAATGGCTATTGGAGGGGAACCGACTCCACATAAATCCAGTCCTCAATTGTTGTCATGTTCATCTAAATTTTCTCTCTTGCAAAAGTATTGTTCATGCCAAGTTAACTAATTGTTGTGATTATGTTGCTATCTTCAATTATGTTCACTCGTTATGCTCACAAAGTAATTTCTCAAAAGTACTCTCATTAATTTTCGCTACTCTCAAGTTAATAGGCCAATTCCGTTACAAATAATAAAGAATGACAAAGACATAGAGAATCTACTTGGAAATTATTCTCACTTACACCTATTAATTGATGAATTTAAACAACAAATTACAAATCAAATACTTCAAATGCAGCACATACATAATTTAGAAGAACATTTAACAGCAAACGATTTTATAGAAAAACAAACCAATATTAAAACTCCAGGAGAGAATCAATATGATCCAATAATACATCTACAAGAGCTTATACACATAGAAATACAGCTTTGACTAAAGAGTAAGAACTAATATATAATAATTTTTTTGAAAAATCGGGTGGGTTACATATAATAAATGGAACACCTGGATCTGGGAAAACTTTTCTAATTCAATATATCACATTTAAATGTATAAGCACAAACATAGGAGTCCTTACAACAACCACAGGGGTCACAGCTAAAAGACTTAGTCGATTAACACGTGCTTCACATTATTTTTTTCATTTACCCAATAAAAATCAATTATTTTATTCTAATTTAGAACCAAATGATATTCGTTCAATTAAAATAAGATCTTTTGATGTAATTATAATTGATGAATTCTCAATGATAATGTCACAAATGCTACATACAATTATACTCCAAATTTCAAAAGCTTGTAATTTATCTATGCTAGAGATATTACACTAAGAAACTACTTTTATTTGAAGATATAGTGCAATTGCCTGCAATATGTAACTGTAAAAATAAAGAGTTGATATGCCAAAAATGTGTAATAACAAATTTCACATTTTGGAAATTAGCTACACACCACACATCAAATACCTCAATACGTCATAGTTCGGATCCAGAGCATTGAATTCTCAAATATAATCAGACAAAGTAAACTATCTAAATCACAATCAGATAAATACTTAAAACATACATTTATACAAGAGAAAGATTTAGAACAATATATAGATATAGATACAACTATATTATGTACACATAATAAAGATGCCATATATTATAATGACCTCATCTTATTAAAGTTATCAATCGTTCCAATATAATCCATATGGATATTGCTACAATAGCACATCAGATACTAGAACTACAACATTGGATAAATGATACAGAATCTCATTCCCTATCAAAAGTAGCAATAGGTGCATTAGTAATGTTTACACAAAACATAGATCTAGCAATATGTATAGCTAATGGAACTTTTGGGACAATCATAGATATTAATTATAACAATATAACAACTATTATAACAAAAATTATAATATGTGTAAATCATACACAACAAAATGTAACTATTAGAAGATCTAAACATCAAAAAAAGACATACAATGGAACATCGTACCATAAAACATCTTTTCCACTAACACTAGCATATGCAATGACTGAACATAAATCCCAAGGCTATACTATCTTTGGTAAGTCATAGTTAATAGTTTGAAAATGTTTTTCTCCTAGACTATTATATGTCATGTTGTCTTCATCAACTAACCGAAAACACATAAAAATATTGAAAACTATAATCAACGATTTCTAAACGAAAGTAATAAGTCATTATATATATGAAGATTATTGACTTACAAAAGTATACTCCAAAGATTAAAACAAAGGTAATGTATGCTTAATTATTTCATAACAAACTTAAGGTGCTATAAAAGAAACTATTAATAAATTCATTTTTATCTTTTTCAGATTTAAAGTTAAACAATATGGAGGTAAGCCTATATCTCTAATCACATGCTTCAATATTTATAACCTTAAATGTATAAATTGTGCTAAAAATACTAGGTCTTCAATTCTATTAAAGCTAAAGCAAAAGACACAATAGACCTACAAGAAAAAGAACAAGAAGAGCAACGAAAATAAAAAAGGAAACATAGAGAAAACTTCTTCTTAAGAATCAAACAGCTTAAATATGCAAATATCTCAAGACGTGATCCAATAAATTATATTTATGGTTGGTCATCTTATGATGAGCTAAAACAATATATGGACGTAACCGACAATATGTTTCAAACATGGAAAAAAGCACATACTACTAAAGAACTCCTTGCAGATGATAAATAATTCAGCTTATGTTTTACAAAAATTTATTTATATTATTCACCTTACAAAACTTATGTTTTAAAAAATTTATTTGTATTATTTATAATTTCAAATATAATTAATTCAAATATAATTACTTTGCAGGTCTGACAATACGAATTCTTAAAATATTCAAAGAAGATTTACCAAATGAAGATATAATGTTTGAGCGATACAAAGCTCAATATTTATTAGATAAACACACCAATGGAATTTCAGTATATGCTATGAACTTATTGCATTTTGGCTACAATATTCCATTGAACTCTTTGAAAACTCTTGATAATAGACTAGCATCAATCATTCTAAAAGAGTACGAGCAACTATACAACGTAAAAATAAACATTAGGAGAAACATGGACTTTGCATGGGCCTTGTAAGGAATCCTAATTTTTAGGGATTAAGGGTTATGTTGTGTAGGGTTAAGGGGACAAGGGCATTCAAAAAGGTAGTTTTGAGTAGGGTTTTTTAGCCTTTTTTTAAAACAAATGTAGGATGTGGACCTAAGAGGTTACTTTCTCTCTCTAGCTTTTTGAAACTGAAGGGAGTAAAGGGATGTGGCCACATAGCAAAAACATGGGACACTAAGAGCCAAAATTTGACTTTTTTTTCAAAGAACTCATTTTTACTTATTTTTTATTTAAAAATCCCTCCCAAAATATATACATATCCAAAGATCATTTTTTGACCCTTTTTTTACATACAAGCTTTGAAAGTCCATTTTTTTCAAAATATTTTCTCTCAAAAAATAAAAAACACTTTATTCTCTCCTCCTCCTCCCTTCTCTCTCTCTCTCTCCCCTCTCCCTCCCCCTCCTCCTCCCCAATCTCTCCCTCCCTCCTCTCCCCCCTTCTCTCCTCCCATCTTCCTCCCTCTCCCTCCCCCTCTCTCTTTTTATCCTTTTCTTCCTTACGCAACAACTGTCATGGTGCTTACGGACATCACAAATTGTTTGCTTCCACCACCACGTACTCCGCACACCAAAAGCGTACATATTCGCTTGTCCATGGTGTTTGCACCAAAGGCCGTATGTGAGGGTGATCAAAGGTCATCATAGGAACGTCGTGCCGCCGTTGAGACGAATGTTGACATTTGGGTGGACGGCCATTTGTACCCTTACGATCCTATAGCTTTTTGACATTTCTCCAATATCTTGGAAGGGGAGAAGCAGACTTTTTAGGCTATTGCAAGCGGTTGTGTATGGGTGCAGTGCTTCTTAGCATATGTGGATGCACAAATGTCAAGCTCTTCAGCTCAAGACGGAGGCATTACAAGAAAGTATTGCCTCTTCAGAGAGGGAGGTTGAAACTTTTCAACAACAAATACAGGAAAAGGATACCCATATTACAAAGCTTGCCAACACCTTTACATATTTGAAAGAAACACCCCTTGGTGTAAGGGAGCGTAAACGCACGTATTCATACATTGAAATCCTTGCACATTCGGATGGAATACGCAAACGACGAGTGACAGCCACAAGGTTATTTGTTCTTTACTTGCAAGATACATTATTACTTCACACTTTTCTAACAAATATCTTATTGGTTGCTAGAAACTTCATCCAGGAGGCATGCGGTGGAACAAGCCACGATGATCGAGTCAACCTTTTCACCAGTTGTTTCAATACCCATGATGTGATTTCTCTCTTACAATCAGCTGGGAAGAAGCACATTAAAGATACAGTCACCAAGGACCTTATGCGCAAATTGAGAAATGTGGTTAGTGAAGATGACGTGCAGCAAGCTTGTGATGAGCCTGGGATCAACACCAAAGCCTATCAAGCTATTTTTCAACTCCTAAAGGATGCCCTCAAAGAGAGTGGCATTGTGGAAAACCTATTTTCCATTCCGCACAAGGTCAACCTTGCAAAGAAGGCCACAAACAAAGATGTATTCTCTTCCATTGGGGCATACCTACACATTGAGGACACAATGCCAACTTTGCTTTATGCTTCGTACACAACAAAGGCAAGGGGAAAAGGTAAGAACACTCCATAAGACCTTCGCATAAGAGCTTCCCTTACACAATGTAGAACAATATTTTTGTGGACCTTAGAAGGATTCAACAAGCCATGCTTAGATTTTATGAGTTGCTTGAAGAAGGTGACACACTATACTTCTTTCTTTTGGTTGTGTTCTTATCATAAACTTTGAAGTATAAGTTCTTGCCACTATTTATTTTGCAGTGCTGCTTGGCACAAAGGTCGCTTTTGTGCCGAAGCTCGATGAGTGTCAAATAGTGAAAGCCGAAGGTTAGAGAGGCTAAGTGTCCTAATGAATGAGGCTCTTTTGCAAACCAAGTGAAGGGATTCAATCGAGCCATCTCCACACCGTCTTTTAGTGTGCAATTAGAGAACGATATTTGGTGGTTGGGTGCTATTGAGGTGCCCAAAGAGACCAATGGAGTACTTTCATGGATTTTTGAGAGAACTCCATGGATCATAAAAGTAATACACTCCCAAATTGCAGGTGAGAAGTTGGAGGTTGAGGGTTTTGGTAGCTTTGATGTGGAGTGGCACTTAGGTTGGGACTTGAAGACCATAAAGTGTTTGCTTGGCTGCAAACAAGGGGCTTCTTCTCTCATGCCTTGTCCATTTTGCACTCGAGGGTACAAACCTAACAGACAAAAAGCACACAAGAACTCTGCAAAGGGTGGTTCAATGCTTCCATGACAAGGGGATGGAGAAGAAGGGTTGGACTATCGTGATGTCGGAGATGAAGGTAGATAATGGGAAGCATCTATTTTGAGATGTCCCATGCTCAATGCCCAAGACCATGCACAAAAGGACCAAGCTCGGAATCCAATCTTTCTATTTCCTCTATCGAATGTACATTTTTGTACATTACATGCATTCATGCGCATTTTTGATAGGCTATTGACGCTCCGTATTGACTATGCTTTCACAATGAAGCGATTGGAAAAGTCCCAAGAAGCGATCAAAACGGTGGAGGTACTTTTGAATTACATTGGCTATCACGATGGAAATGTGTCTATCGTTGGTGCAAAGAACGCAGGGGAGGCCCATGAAATTGCCCAAGAAGTGTTAATGAGTGGACAAAAAGCTAGACACTTTTTGAAGAAAGAAACCCAAGGAAAGTCGGGTCGATATGATGCTCAAAACAACTCCAACCAGGTGACCTTTGGGAACTTTGGAAGGAGTTATGCAAAGCTACTACTAACAATGATTCAAATGGAAGTCTTGCAAACAAGCGCAAGTAAGTTTGGGCACATTTTGATAAAATGGTCAAGCTTATGGGCCTTACTAGCACAACAGAAGAACAATGCCAATCATTTCAAGAAGCCTTGACAGATTTCATCAAGGTCTTCACTCTTATTTGGGGTGAAAATAACATCACACATTACATGGTAAGCCATGTTATGTAGTGAACTTATTACAAGGGATTGTTTTCATTAAATAATGTGGATCGTTTTCTCATGTGAACAACATATCTTGTTTGTGCATGGTGCATTTTTTATGCACAAATATGGTTCGCTTGAAATTTTTAGCACTCAAGGCATGGAGAAGTCCCATTATCGAGCAAGGGGGGGTTACTTCAAAAATACTCGACATGGTGGTGGAATGGTGCAATCCAATTATTTGGAGGATATGTTCCGCTGGTTTTTTTGCACAACATTTGCTTGTAAGCTCACAATGGAGTGTGCGCAACAATCCAAGATTGCTAGGGAAGTGCAAAAATAGAGTCGTCAAGAGCACAACAAGAAGTAGCGAATGTCGCAAGGCCCCGCCAAGCATACTGCATGGCGCCGATACAGAGTGCGACAAGGATCAAAGTGGATTCTGCGCGAGTGACTACACGTAAACGTAGGGTCCAACTCTTATTTATATATTTTTTAATAAAGTTTGGTGCATCTATTAAAAAATAATAGTTTTTTGCAAAAATTAGTGTGAACAAGGCCCTTTTAAAATGGGCCCTTATAAATATTGCATGCTCTCATAAACCACTCATTTCTTGAGCACAGGTGAGCTTTTACCATACCCAATGGCGCTCACCAAACAAACCGCCAAAGAGCATCTGCATGCCAACAGAAACACCCTGCAAGGATGTGAGAAGCCAACATGGCTTAAAGGCACAAGAAAACGGTCACAAAAACCTACTCTTCAAGAAGTGGGCATGGCAGTCGGGCCTACGAGTCATCGAGGGTAGAAGAACAACAAACACCTCGATGTAGAGTGAAGCAATGAGCCCAATGTTGGCGAGAAGAGCAGGGCCAGCAAACACCAGAGTCTGATAAGGAGGAGCCGTCGCACCACCAATCGCAAGCAAGACCATCCAAAGCTCGGGTGGTCCATATAGATACTGAACCAGAGACATAGCCACCATGGAAGCGAGCTCAAATACCGCGCACACACCGGGTGGTAGTTGGGGGGAAGACACTGCCTCGTGGCCAGGGAGCTCTCTCCACAACACAAGATCGGGAGGCAAGGGAAGAGGATGACCCAAAAGAGGCCGCAGATCCAACACCAAAGCATGTAAACATACGCAAATCTAAGTTTTTGAACAAGCCCAAACGCCGTCAACCAACAAATGTGCAAGTGCCCCCAAGACAACCTCAGTGACGTCGAAAAATAGCAAGGGAAAATCCGGCACTACTAGAAGACTACCGAGCTTTTAATTTGACATGCCCCCTTTGCTCACACGGTGAAGGAGGCGCTTCAAAGCTATGGAAATCAATACAGGATGCAAGCAATGGCGTTGGAGGCTATACAAGAAGCTACAGAGGCCCACATCATTTCGATGTTGGAAGATACCAACCTATGTGCCATACATGCAAAGAGAGTGACAATACAACCAAAGGATATACAACTTGCACGCCGATTGCGGCAAGAATTCGAGCATTAGCCGAAGCTACGCCTCCCTTTTTGTATTGCACACCCTTCTCTTTGTAATCAGATGACTTTGCAATGACAAAATGATTGAGAGTTGTGTTTACTATCTCCAAATTCATTTGCCTTTTCTAATTATTCACATGTTTCAAGTTAAGTGATTCTGATCATGAAGAGTTTAATTTAAATCAAATATTAACCTCTTTTGGTATTCTTGGGGGCATACAAGGCCAGATAATGCAAAAAAAGGGGTGTCCACAAGGGTGCGCAAATGGCTCATTCGCGCGCCCTTGTGGCCACCTTTTTTTTTGCATTTTCTAGGCTTTTTTGCCCCTTAGGATACCAAAAAATGTTAATATCTAGTGAAATCAGATGTTTATGCAACATGACAGTATAAATTCCACTTCTTTCCACTTAGATGATTTTTATATTGTTCTCAATGTAATTTGACCTTTTGGTTTAGGGAACTATTAAGGTAAGTTAAAGGGAGTGATCATGTACATGAAAAGTTAAATTTAAGGTTTATCTCACCATTTTAAGGGTCATGGAGTGCAACAATGGCAAAAAAATGCAAAAAAAAGGGATGACCACAAGGGCGTGCAAATGAGCCATCAAAAACTACTGGCTGGGCCATCTGTGCGCCCTTGTGGCCACCCCTTTTTTTGCATTATCTAGCCTTGTATGCCCCCTAGGATACCAAAAAATGTTAAGATTTAGTGAAAGAAAATCTTTATGCAACATGACAGTATCAATTCCACTTCTTTTCACTCAGATGATTTTTGTAATGTCCCCAGATTGATTTGCCTTTTTGGTTTCTTAATGTATTAAGTTAAGTTGAAGGGAGGGATAATGTGCATCCCACTTATGCTGAGTTGTTGCTTTAAGTAAAAAGGACACCGCTTATTAAAACACATCACCAATTTCAATTATTTACAAGATTGAGAGATCAAATTGAAAAGAACGTACAAGATAGAGAGACAATTCAAAATATATTTTATTACTTCTAAAAAGTTGATTTTACATCATACGTCTAAGAAGCTCATAATTTTCTTTGCCATTTCCTAACACCTCTCTTGTGCATAAGGCAACTTCCCAACCAGGAGGGAGTGCGCTATCGCCTCAGGGTCAGTTGAGCGAGCATAAGCGTGTATCCCTATCTGGGCAAGCACTTTGCCACAGAAGCTAGTGTCAAATGTTGTGCATACAAGGGATCTACTCACTAGGAACACTTGTGCAGTTTGAGCAATGGTGCACAAACACAAAACGTTGCTCAGAGCTTTCAACGACCATGTCATGAAATGCACTTGGGTGTAGTAAGTTCATTATGTACAATGGTAACATCGCCAGGGGGGAGTTGTCATAGGTAATGTGCAAGGGAAGACTGAGGTCCAAAGGTCGTCCCCGCCTATCACCCATCCTTGCTGCAAACTCATCAACCTCTAGGACGTCCTATCATAAACCAGTCAAGGAAATTAGGATAGAGTTTACCTCCTGCTCCTTGTCCTCCTCCTCCCTATTGCCCTTTCCACCCAAGTCGACACTCCCTTTCATCGCACCTACGAGCTTTGGATCATCAGAGGGGGTTATGTAGTGGAGTAGGCATCCTACCGGCCTCAACCTTGGCTTGTGTGGCGTAGAATTCTTCCTCGTCCACATGCAACTGCTCCACTGCAATAGTGTCAGTAACAGAGTCCCCAAGTGGCGAGAGCTTGCTTTCAAGGGCATTTGGCACACTGTCTAAGGGAAATTGGGTGCTGGTGCATATCATGTTCAAGCATTCATCCATGTGCAGACTAAATGCTTTCTCCAAGTTATGCATAAAGACATATTCCTCCCTATCCACTACCAATGAGGAGAAGCGGTTGATTTCTACCTCTAGGATATCCTCATCCGTCAATGGTGCATCCACAAGAGTGTCACTAGGGCCAACCACAATGATAGATTGTTCAACCACCTCCTCAAGCCCACTGGGGTACTCGAGCCGAAGTGATTGTCCTTCCACTGCAAGGTTCATAGGGACACCCTCCTGCTCATTGGTGTCCTTGATAAAGGACCCAACATGAAGGTGTGGTAGGCGGAGCTCTCCAATTCAGGTTCCTCGCTCACAAAGAAGATGAATGTTGCCAACAGAGAAAGGTCCTTCACCCCCAACTTACGCTTCTTGAGCACTGAAGCCCTTGGGGCTTGCTCGTCCAAGAAATGGCCTACGTCAGTGGAAATTTCTTGGAACCGTCTCAACCTCTTGGAGAATGGGCGATCACCTTTGAGTATGTAGCACAAAAGATCGCAAGGCACCCAGATCCCTACATGTGGGGAGATAGATTCTTTTCCCAATTCACTAAAAATGAACTTTCATCTCAATTTGAAAAATTATATTCAAAGTCATAATTTACCCAAGCAAATCATAATGATTACATCGGAGATTATTTCCAAAACTACAAGAGTTACAAAGCTATAAGAGCGATAGCATAGTTCCATCCATGCCCCAATCCTCCTCAACCTTCAATTTGTCTTCCATTCTTTTTCCAATCTGCAAACATTCATTACAATAAGTAGCCAATGATCATCAAACTATGATGTAGTGAAAATGTGGTGGAAGGATTCTCACCTTGTGACCTTGCAAACAAAATTGCACTTGTTGAAGGTCCTCAAAACCCATAATAGCCAAATGTTCTCGCACATTACTCAGAGTCCAATGCTTGTTCACTTGGACAGCCTTTGAAGCATCATTGGACATCCTCACTGCAATGTCAAAGCTTGCAATAGTGCCATCTACGCTTTGCAAGGGAGTCCACACACCAAGCTTGCACATCCAACGATTATAGTGAAATCATATGTACAAGGAGGTGCGGGATTTTAAATAGTGTATCCCAATACCTGAAGCTCCAACCTTACAACGGTACCTATTTCCATTGTGCATGCCCTCCACAAAACCCCAGTCCTCTTCTAAAAAGCCTTCCTTATTTCTCATAATGCACAACTTTACATACAAGCATTGTGGTAGTCTCCACAACTCCAAACTCTTTAAAAATGTGCACGAAACGATGAATTGGCAAAAACCAACTCAAGCCCACAAACCTAGAAGCTTTAGAATATTTCAAGGAGTTTTGGACATCTATTATCATCTTTTGCTTGAAAGATGCTACCGACCACAAATCTGGCACCGGCCACTCCATACTTAATAAGGAAGTTACTTTGATGGGTTCAAGCGTTCCAAACGCTTGTGTAGAAGTAGGGACAATATAGGAGTGAGAATAGAAGAAAATCCTTCTTTGAACCAGTTTGGTTGGGCAAAGATGTGGGAACATTATTGCTCCAACATCCGCATGTATAGCATTGAATGTGCCGGAGAGACTATGTAGTGGCTGCTCCTCCACCAACGTGGATGAAAATATGACTATAAATGCATGACAAATCTTAAGTATGAATCCATAATAACATTACACTGTGATTTCACACCTAGCTTTGTATTCTCAAAACACGTACTTACAATGTGTTGGAAATCAAGGTGGTTGTTGCAAATGCATGGTTGACATTGAGAAAACATGTTGCACAATGGCTACGGTCCCCTTGTCTTTGCGGTTGTTGAAGCCAAGGAGCTTTCCTTTCCAATGAAGATCCAAGTTTGCACGATTCTGCACACGATGAGTGTTGAGATGTCGAGCTCTACACCTTGAGCTGGCATCCACTACGGGTCTTGGCCGCTTACGGCATTTACTCACTGGCGCGTTAAGTGACCGACACGGAGGATCTCTGCCAGTGATTCTACAGCTGGACTACACTTATAGTGCCAGCCTAGTACGCTTCTAGCGAGTTCACACTTAGTGACCGCATGTACATATGTGCTACTTTTCAGCTTTAGCACTTAGTCATTTTGTACTCTCTTTTCAGTAAAGAAGAAGAAGAAGCTTTCCATCTCTGTGTGCTTTGTGCTTGTCTTGTGTAGCTCTCTTGCATCCTCATTCTTTACATGGTATCAGAGCCTGGTGCAGGCAAGAGAGGCTAAGAGAGCAAGAGCATCACAATCGCTTCGTTCGCAATCCACGACCAGATTTTAGGGGTTTTTCGCACAAGTTTCTGAACAGGTCTCCAAAGTGCAGTATACAGAGATTTACTGTACAAGTACAGTGGTTGTGAAACGCTTGATTGTGGACACTCGTTGAGTGTAGAAAGCGCTACAGGAACCACGATAGCAGGTTCAGCAGATTTGCAGGTTTTTGCAGATTGCAGCTATTTTGTCTTAGTGCTTCAAGATGTTTGACGGTTTCAGTCAGATTGTTACTGAGAAGCTTGAGAAAAATAACTACCCTGCATGGAAGTTCAGAATAACAAATTTCCTAAAAGGAAAAGGTTATTGGGACTATATAGAAGGAGACAATGAAAAGGAACCAGAGATTCCCGAGGCAAATGCTACAGTAGAACAAAGGAAAGCTTTGAGGGACTGGCAACAAGGCCAGAGCAAAGTGATGTATTGGCTGTCTATGAGCATCACAGATGGCATGATGGGCTGTCTACAGGATGCTGAAACCCCCGCCATTGCATGGAGAAACTTAGGCAGAGTGTTCGAGGTGAACACCAAGGCCAGGAAGCTTCAACTAAAGTCGGAGCTAAATCAGGTTAAGAGGAACAACCTTTCAATCAATGATTATGCCTTGAAGATCAAGAGTATCATTGAGGCTCTTGGATCTATTAAAGTCTCAGTGGAAGACGATGACATTGTCCGTGCATGCTTGGATGGTCTAGGAGATGAGTATGTACATTTTAGGTCTTCCATGAATACAAGAGACGACATCCCCGTGTTCCAAGATTTGATTTCTATGCTTATTCTTGAGGAGAAGAACCTTGACACATCTTCTTCTCATGGCAGAAATAATTCTGAACAGGCCTTCTATTCTAACTCCAACAGAGGTAGAGGTAGAGGTCGTGGTCGAGGCCCAAGGGGTTGCAGGGGCCAATTTCTGGAAGTTCAATCAAATCAAAACAATACAGGTGGCAGGGGAAACCAATCTCAAGGCAGGGGGAGTCAAAGAGGTCGTGGTGCAGGATCAAGCAGGCAGCAACATACTCCAGATAGTAGAGAATGTTGGACTTGTGGTGAAAGAGGTCACATGTCACGTGACTGTCCAAAGGGAAAAACAAGTAGAAAGAGAGAACAGGGCAACTATGCATCTACTAGCAGAGATGCAGATGACAGCAAAAACGAGCGCATGTTTGTTATGCAGCATGTAATGAATACAATGACTGCAGAGAATTCCACCCAAGATGATGTTTGGTATGTGGATTCAGGTGCCTCTAATCACATGACGTCTCGTGGAGAGTGGTTTAGAGATATGCGCAAACCAGATTTGTCAGGCTATGTGCAGACAGGAGATGACACAGCTCACCCCATTGCTCATGTAGGGGACATACCTCTAAATACGAAGAGTGGGAAATCAAAGTACTTAGCAGATGTACTTCATGTCCCAAACATTACAAAGAATCTTGTTTCTGTTGGACAAATGGTTGAGCAGGGTTTGCAGGTTCGCTTCAATCCAAATGGCTGTTATGTAGAAGATTTCCAGAATGGCTGTAAGCTGATCACAGAGGGCAAATGTGTGGGCAGAATGTTTACGCTGAATGTAGACATACCTGAGGTAAAATCTGCATTATTTGCACAGGGCACAGGTGTTGTGGCTGATGTTGACATTTGGCACAAACGCATTGGCCATGTGAATGAGCAGAGATTGCGCAGCATGCAATCAAAACAGATTGTAAAAGGTTTGCCCAAATTCAAGGTGGATGGTATGCATAAAGTGTGTGCAGCATGCCAGTTTGGAAAACAGTCAAAAGGGCTCATTTCCACATGAGCGCAATGTATGTAAAAGGCCACTTGAGGTGGTGTACACAGATGTTTGGGGTCCAACCGATACTGCAAGTATACATGGTTGCAGGTATTATGTCTCTTTCATTGATGACCATACAAGGAAAGTATGGGTCTACTTCATGCGTAACAAAAGTGAAGTGTTTGGTCACTTTCAAGACTTCAAAGTCATGATTGAGAAGGAGACAGATATGCAAATCAAGACATTGAGGTCAGATGGAGGGGGAGAGTACTTCTCCAATGATTTTTCAGATTTTCTGCGAATGCATGGTATACATAGGCAGTTTACATGCAGATATACTCCACAGCAGGATGGGGTCGCAGAAAGGAAAAACAGGCACATTGCAGAGGTTGCACGTGCATTGATGAATGAGAAGAACATGCCTCATCATTTCTGGACTGAAGCTGTAAATACAGCTGTGTACATTATGAACAGGACACCTACAGCTGTGGTGCATGATGTAACACCTGAGGAAAAGTTTACAAGTACAAAGCGTGATTTGGCACACTTGAAAGTGTTTGGCTGCATAGCTTACGTGCATGTACCAGATGAGTTGCGTAGGAAATTGGATCCTAATGCAGAGAAATGTATTCTTGTGGGATATTCCCTTGAACAAAAGGGGTACAGGTGCTACAATCCTACTACACGAGAATTACGAGTGAGCAGAGATGTAGTCTTTGATGAGATGAGCAGCTGGTACAGTAATGCACATGGCACTATTGGGGCTGATGTAAAAGATGATGTGGTTGTACAAAATGTGAGGCCACAGTCACAGGTTTTGAGTGGACCACAAGAGTCCTCTTCTCGTGGCTCTGTTAAGAAACCATGGAATGGTAGACTACGTACGCAGGTTACTCCACCAACAGGTACAGGGAATGTATCACGAAAAGGAAAGGAAAAGGTTGATGAACCTCCCTTTATGGTTGATGCATCATCAGGTTTTTCACATGTAGACATGGATTCAGATGGTTCTGAACAAAGTCTTGATGAGGAATTTGGAATTCCGGCTGTCAGGACACCTACTGTAAGGAAAGTACAAGAAGATGCTAGAGGGCAAAGGAGTGACCAAGGACCGCGCAGATCTAATAGAGTCAGAAATCCAGTTCAGAAATTGACTTATGATGGGTATCTAGCGCATCACCAAGCCTACATGGCTAAGGTGATACAGGATGTGGAGCCCACATGTTTTGAGGATGCAGTTGGAAATATGCATTGGGATGATGCAATGAATGAAGAGATGGCTGCATTGGAAGCAAATGACACATGGGAGTTGGTGCCATTGCCAAGTGGCAAGAAAGCTATTGGCTGTAAATGGGTGTATAAAACCAAGCATAAGGCTGATGGTAACATTGAGCGTCACAAGGCAAGGCTGGTCGCAAAGGGTTATGCACAGACGTATGGCAAAGACTATGAGGAGACCTTTGCTCCAGTGGCAAAGATGACGACTGTGAGAGCTGTCATAGCAGTGGCTGCATCTAGAGGATGGATTATGCATCAAATGGATGTAAAGAATGCCTTCTTGAATGGTGAGTTGCAAGAGGAAGTGTATATGGATCAGCCACCTGGTTATGTCGATCCAGGTTACCCAGATTATGTATGCAGACTTCTCAAAGCTTTGTATGGTTTGAAGCAGGGCTCTAGAGCATGGTATGACAGGATTGCCAAGTATCTTGTCAGTATTGGTTTTAGGAGAGCTCATGCTGATCATTCACTCTATGTACGTGAGAGTGATGTGGGGATTGTGGTCATTACCATATATGTAGATGACCTTATTATTGTTGGTGACAATGCTATGGAGATTGACCATGTGAAGGGTCTTCTCAAACAGGAGTTTGAAATGAAAGATTTGGGCGAGTTGCGCTACTTTCTTGACATTGAGGTGATCAGGACTCCAGAGGGTGTATGGCTGTCACAGAGACAATATGCTTTGGACATGTTGTCAAAGTATGGTATGGCTGATTGTAAGCCGATTTCCATTCCCTTGGATGTGAATGCAAAGCTGAGTGCAGAGAAGGGTGATGTTGTTGAGGATGTCAATATGTACAGGAAGATGGTGGGTAGTCTAATCTACTTGACTATCACAAGGCCAGACTTGAGCTACACAGTAGGCTTGGAGAGTCAGTTCATGCAGCTTCCGAGGAAGCCACATTTGGATGGAGTACGACGCACACTTAGGTATGTGCAAGGGACTCTTGACTACGCATTGTTCTATGCAGCAGATGCACCATTAGCATTGTATGGGTATACAGATGCAGATTGGGCAGGTAGCATTGTCGATAGGAGATCTACGAGTGGCTTCATGTTCTCTTTTGGGAGTGCTGTTGTTACTTGGAGTAGCAAAAAGCAGCCTACGGTTGCTTTATCGAGCACAGAGGCCGAGTACAGAGGTGCAGCAGTTGCGGCGTGCGAGGTAGCTTGGCTACGTACATTACTTGAGGACTTGGGAGTGCAGGTGGACCAGCAGATTGTCATTCATTGTGACAACCTTAGCAGCATGCAGTTGGCTAGGAACCCAGTGTTCCATGCTAGGACCAAACACATAGAGGTCCATTACCACTACGTTCGAGAGCGAGTGTTGGCGGGCGACATCGACTTGGTCTACGTCAGCACAAAGGAGCAGATAGCGGATATCTTTACCAAAGCCCTTGGAGCTGAGAAGCTTCGACGTTTTCGGACTATGCTTGGACTCTGCGACATGCAGAGCTCGAGGGGGAGTGTTGAGATGTCGAGCTCTACACCTTGAGCTGGCATCCACTACGGGTCTTGGCCGCTTACGGCATTTACTCACTGGCGCGTTAAGTGACCGACACGGAGGATCTCTGCCAGTGATTCTACAGCTGGACTACACTTATAGTGCCAGCCTAGTACGCTTCTAGCGAGTTCACACTTAGTGACCGCATGTACATATGTGCTACTTTTCAGCTTTAGCACTTAGTCATTTTGTACTCTCTTTTCAGTAAAGAAGAAGAAGAAGCTTTCCATCTCTGTGTGCTTTGTGCTTGTCTTGTGTAGCTCTCTTGCATCCTCATTCTTTACAATGAGGGCCAATAGCAGATGGTTGCATGTATACCCAAGCACCTTTGGTGAACTCTTGTGGCACCCACTCATCATCTATACCTCTTGTGTTGTGGCATGCAAGTGCTGTGACCTCATCCTTTGGCCGCCTTTGCGGAGTAGAGCTGGCCATGAGTGAACAAAGAAAATTAGGAGGAGGAGCAGGACCTTGCTTGTTGCTACAATGTAGGTGGGAGAAAGTGAATGACTTTGCTTGGTGTGCCAATGGGAGGTGGTAGTGACAGAGGGGGGGGAGGAGTGTTGTGGCAATCGAGATAGGAGAAGGTGGATGCTTGGTGTGGCCATGGGAGGTGGTAGGGGAGGAGAGAGGAGCTTCCTTGTTGCAACAATGGATGTGGTGTAGGAGTAGAGGGTAAGTGTGATGGTTGCAACCAAGGAGGGGTTGGAAAAGGGTAATAGAGAGAGAAAATCACTTTTTGAGATTGAGGACTAGTTTTGGGGGGCTTTGGATAGTAAAAAAAGGATGTTTCAAAAGTTTTTGAAAAAAATTATTTTTTAGGGTTTTTTGGTGCACGTTTTGACTTTTTGAGGTCTAAAAATGCTTTTTTGACCATAAAATAGGTTTAGGGGGGTTTTAAGAAGAAAAGATTTGAATTTTGAAAATTTTTAAATTTTTTGGATTTTTTCAAAACCAGATAAAAAAGGAGGGACGTTGGAGGTTCCAGGTGGGGGCCCCCTCCCCCCCCCCCCACCCCCCCACCTTCTCACTAGGTAAAAGGCCATTAAGAAGTGTAAGACATTCAACAAAAAGTTCACAATCAAAATTATAGATTCAACAACAATAAAGGAGAAAGCAAATCACTTAGACATTTTTTATATTAAGAAATTTAAATCAATTACTCCAAATGGATACAAAGGTTTTTTCGAAAATCCTTCTTCTTTTAACAAATACTAGCTCAAGCTTCGATTTGATTGGAACCCTATAAGCTTAGCCAATCACATGCTTTAGTCATATCAAAGAACCATGCTAGTATTAGGACAAGTGTCCTTCTTACCCCTTTGAGAGAGAGGGCTTGAATAAATGCATAAACAGTTAATTAATAAACTAAAATCTCATTGGACCCCTTTGGAGGCCAACCAATAGGCTTTAAGCACCTTATGAGGGCAACATAGAGAGGAACTTTACATGTGTCCTTGTTGCTTCCTTAGACTAGGCTTCCCTTGTGTGAGGGGGTGTGTGTTCTTGCTCATGCTTCTACAATTAGGGCTCGCCCAGTAGGGATCTTGGTTAAATTTTGGAGCACCTTAAGCCCCTCAAGCACCTTAGTCATGGAGCACCTTAAGCACCTTAGTCATAAAGCACCTCAAGCACCTTAGTCAGCAAGCACGATAAACATCTCAAGTTTGGGTTGGGTTCCCACCTCAAGCACAACCCTAGCTTGCCTAAGGTCTAAGGACTTTTAGCACTAACCTTTGGAAGTCTTTAATGAAGCTAACCCTAAGGTCTCTAAGCTCAATTCTAGCATTGCTCTTTGACAGACCATCTCTCATTTGGACCCTTTGACTTTGGCCCTGTGTTGAGAAGCACATGTCTATATTTTAACCCTTGGCCCGTTTATTCTCCCACATTAAATGATCAATTTAATATTTAAACAATCATTTGGGTTGGTTAGATATTCAATTTTATGACATGCCCTTTCCAAATGGAGGTATTATTTATATGGTGCAAAATCTGAAATTGTATTTGACCACGAGAGCATTAAGTTTTTTGCCAATCAAACTGATTTAAAGGGTCACAAGGTTAGTGTAGACATGTAGTAGTGTTAGTGTGTATACGCGCTTCACCAGGGGCACTTTTCTCCCACTGGGTTTTTTCCCCTGGACATCTGGTGTGAAAGGACACCTTATCTCTTAGGGTTTCATATAAGCTTTGTAGCTCTGAGTTTATATACTCTATTATTCTAATACAGAGAGATAGACTACAGAGATCTCGTACACAAGCTCTGTGTCTTCTCCTTCTCCATCTTCTTCCTACTTTGAGTTGCTGTCTTCCTTCTGTTTCCTGTTTCATCATCTTCAACAATTGGTATCAGAGCAAGGTGATTTCGAGAGCCTCTACTTGCGTTTTCGCGTTCGCACGCGCAATCGCAGTTTTCAGGCAGTTTTCGAAAAATTTGCTCGTGGGAGCATCCTCGACGTTCCGGGAGTATTCTGAGAAGGTGACCTGAGGTTTTACCCCCCTTTCGAAGCTGTTCAAGCCCTCAGAATTTTGTTCTGAGCAGCGTAGCAGAAGTTACTTTTCGGAGGCGTTTAGATCAAGAGGGTGTGCTTTTTGACAGATTTTCTTCAGGTAAACAGTTCTTTTGGGAAGCAGCTTGTCTTAGCTTTGTGCTGAGATTTTGTGTAGATTTTTGCTTGGATTGGAGAGGAGATTTGTGAATCTCTTGGAGGTTCTTTTGCTCTCTTGTGTGCATCCACAGTATGGCTCAATCTACGGAGAAAGAGATTTTTGGTGCGTTTACACCCGAAGACAAATTGGATGGTACCAACTATTCTCTTTAGTCTTTTATGGCCAAAAATGTTTTGGTTGGTAAAGGATTGTGGGATTATGTATCTGGAGATGAAGTTCGTCCAGGTAGCATTGCACCTGCCACGCCTGGTCGTGGTGCAGCTGTTGGTGCAGGACCCTCACAAGTCAGTCCAGAGCAAAAGAGATGGGATACTAAAGATGCACAAGCTATGGCTGTGATTGCCTTAACCATAAAGAGGACAATCACACCACATATCAGATCTTGCAGAACTTCTGAGGATGCTTGGAACACTTTGCAAGCTATGTTTGGAGGAAGAAACACTGCCAGAATAGAGTTTTTGAAGAAACAACTTGACAAAATACAGATGGACGAAGGTGACGATATCGTCAAGCATCTTACAAAAATCAGGGATCTTAAAGAGCAATTGCTTAGCATTGATGAAGTGATTCCAGAGAAGGACTTGGTTTCCAAAACACTCAATTCACTACCACCATCTTATCTGACTTTTCAGACTTCTTTGACTCTGTCTTTGCGAGCTAATCCTGAGCCTCTTCATTTTGAAGAGTTAGTGGCTTTGCTATTGCAGGAGGATCAATCACGTAAGAACAAGTCTTTACAGGTGGATGGTATGGATCATGCTCTTGTTGTACAGAACAAAAACAAGGGTAAAGAGAGTGCTCATTACTCCAAGTCTAGTGCAGGACAATCTTCAGAGAAGTCTAAAGGTGATTCCGACAAGTCCAAGAAGAAAGGTAAATGTCACTACTGCAAGAAACCTGGTCGCTACATTAGTGAGTGTAAAAAGCGAATTGCTAAAGAAAAGAAGAAAGAGTCAAGTTTGGTTGTTTCAGCTTCTGGTGATTCTTCTACAGCTAAAGAAGAGTCTGAAAACTTTGTGCAGGATTCTTATGCTTTTGTAGTATGTTGAGATTTTTCTGCTTACAGTGTTGACAAGACACAAATGATTTGGTACTTTGATAGTGGTGCATCCAGGCATATTACTTCAAGGAAGGATTTATTTTGTTCATTGGATGCAGCTCCAGCAGGAAAGAAGGTGACATGTGCAAATAATGCTTCTTATCCAATCAAAGGCGTTGGTAAGATTTTGATTATCATTTCAGATGGTTCAGATTTATGCTTGCCAGATGTCTTATATGTTCCAGGGATCAAGAAGAATTTGCTGTCTGTATCCTCTCTTGCACAAAATGGTCTTCGGGTCATTTTTGAGGATGACAGATGTGTTGTACGAGATCGAGAGAATGGTTATTCTCTTATCACTACAGGTATGCTGGAAAATGGACTATTTGTGCTAGATCGTTATGAAAAGCAGATTCAGGTATGTATTGCAGAAACAAAGACTCAGACCATGCAGGATGCTGAGTTGTGGCATGCTAGATTTGGGCATGTTAGTTATGGCAGTTTGATGACTTTACAACATCATAATATGGTGCATGATTTGTATTTATTGGAGATGCCACCAAGACATGTATGTGAAGGTTGTGTTCTTGGAAAGATGCACAGATTTGCATTTTCGCAGGATGGTTCAGTTAGAGCGACATGAAAGTTGCAGCTTGTACACAGTGATGTATGTGGTCCTATGAGGACGCCATCTATAGGAAACAGCCTTTATTTTGTGACCTTCATTGATGACTTTTCCAGGTTTTGTTGGGTGTATCCACTCAAAGCAAAGTCAGATGTGTTTGCAGTTTTTCAACATTATGTCACCATGGTTGAAAATGAAACAGGTTGCAAAGTACAGACTCTTCGTACCGATCGAGGAGGTGAATACATGTCAGGTGCATTTAAGGATTTTTTGGGAAAGAAAGGCATTAAACACCAATGCACTATGCCGTACACACCACAACAGAATGGTGTTGCAGAAAGGAAGAACAGGTCTTTAATGGAGACGGCTAGATGTATGCTCAAGGCTAAGAGTTTGCCTCATAAGCTATGGATGGAGGCAGTTGCTTGTGCAGCACATGTTTTGAACAGGTGTCCTACTCGTGCCTTGAAGACCATTACTCCATTTGAAGCTTGGTATGACAGAAAACCTTCAGTCAGTTATCTTCGTGTTTTTGGTTGTCTTGCTTATGCTCACATCCCTCAGCAGTTACGTGGGAAGCTTGATGATAAGGCAATCAAATGTATATTTGTGGGGTACAGTAGTGGAAGTAAAGGTTATAGACTTTACAATCTTGCTACAAACAAGATTTTTGAAAGTCGTGATGTAATTTTTGCAAAAACTACTGTTCAACCTATGGTTGCTTTTGATGTACCTCATATGCAGACACATGATGTATTTGAAGGTTTGCTTCCTTCTTTTGTGGAGAATCAAGAATCACAACAGGTTGATAATCTTGATCAATCTTTTGATCAGCATGTGACACCTCATGATGTAGAGGAAATTGTGCGTGAAGAGCAAGAAGTTCTCAGGGAAGAAAGAACCTTGCCTAAATGGGTTCAGAAAACTTTGCAGGATAGCAAGTTGGATGCACCGTTGCCACGAAAAACACGTGCTGGTAATACTTTTGGCAGAGAGCAAGTAGATTTGGATTGCTTTAGCACTCTTTGTGATGCAGATGAGCCTGATTCATTTGAACAAGCTTTAGAGTGTGTTCAGTGGAAAGATGCTATGCAGCAAGAAATTGATTCTATTCATAAGAATCATACATGGGATCTAGTGGACTTGCCTACAGGTAAAAAGCCTATTGGTACAAAGTGGGTTTTTAAGGTAAAAAGGAAACAAGATGGTACTATTGACAGGTACAAAGCAAGGCTTGTGGCAAAAGGCTATGCGCAACAGAAAGGCATAGATTATGATGAAACCTTTGCTCCTACTTCTCGTGCGTCCACAATTAGATCACTAGTTGCAATTGCTGCTCATCATGGTTGGAAAGTGCATCAGTTGGATATCAAAACTGCTTTTTTGAATGGTGATTTGCAGGTTGAAGTTTATGTAAGTCAACCAAGTGGTTTTGTTGTAAAAGGTCAAGAGCAAAAGGTATGTAGATTGTGTAAAGCTTTGTATGGTCTCAAACAGGCTCCAAGAGCATGGTATGAGAAGATACATACTTATTTGATTGGCCAGGGATTTCAGAATAGTCCAACAGAAAGTACTTTGTATGTCAAAAAGAGAGATAGAGTTCTCATTATGCTAACACTTTATGTGGATGATATGCTTCTTACAGGCAATACTGCAGATGAAATTGAAGCGTTTAAAGATGCTTTGAGAAAAACCTTTGAGATGTCTGATCTTGGTTTGCTACATTATTACTTGGGTATTCAGTTTGTGCAATCAGAGGATGGCATATACATGTTGCAAGCAAAATATTTGCATAAAATTTTGGACAAGTTTGGTATGAAAAATTGTAAACCAATCTCTACACCCGTAGAAACTGGATCAAAGTTGAGCATGCACGATGCTGGAGAACCTTTTGATGTACATACTTATGCAGTAGCGGTTGGTTGCTTGATATATTTGGCAGACAACACTCGTCCAGACATTCAATTTGGGGTTTCACAAGCAAGCAGATTTATGCACAGCCCAGGTATGCATCATTGGCAGGCTGTGAAGCGCATACTTCGTTACCTTTCAGGTTCCCCTAATCTTGCCATGTTCTTTACAAGGGGGGATATGTATGGAAAGCACAGTTCTATGCAGCTTCTTGGTTACAACGATTCAGATTGGGCTGGTGATTTTGACACACGACATTCCACAAGTGGCAATTGTTTTTTCTTGGGAAATGCATGTATATCTTGGCTAAGCAAGAAGCAACCCACAGTGGCTACATCAACTTGTGAAGCTGAGTACAGGGCAGCTTTCACGGCAACAGTTGATTGTGTATGGATACGTAGGTTATTGGCAGATCTTTGTGAGTGTCAACAGGCACCCACTACCATTTTCACTGACAGTCAGAGTGCTATGGCAGTTGCAAGGAATCCAGTATTTCATGCAAGAACAAAGCACATAGAGGTTCACTACCACTATGTCAGGGAAAGGCTACATGCAGGGGAGATCACACTAAATTACTGTCCTACACAGGATAACATTGCAGATCTATTTACGAAGGCGTTATCACGAGAAAAGTTTGAAGCTTTCCGAAAAGCTTTGGGCTTACTCTCATACACATGATGATCTGCTACCTTGTACGGATTCACACTATCACTACAGGGGGGATTTGTAGACATGTAGTAATGTTAGTGTGTATACGCGCTTCACCAGGGGCACTTTTCTCCCACTGGGTTTTTCCCCCTGGACATCTGGTGTGAAAGGACACCTTATCTCTTAGGGTTTCATATAAGCTTTGTAGCTCTGAGTTTATATACTCTATTATTCTAATACAGAGAGATAGACTACAGAGATCTCGTACACAAGCTCTGTGCCTTCTCCTTCTCCATCTTCTTCCTACTCTGAGTTGCTGTCTTCCTTCTGTTTCCTGTTTCATCATCTTCAACAGTTAGATGTGTAGAGATCCTTCAAGAATATGATTTCCCTTTAAGGTATCATAAAGGTCGGTATAACGTGGTAGATGATGCTCTAAGAGACATGCTAGAGATTAATACGCTTTCTTTCACACAAAAAAAATGGCCTCTCTTCGAGGAAAGTGAGAGTACGATGTGTTATATAGTCACATGTGAAGTCATGTCAAAATGAGGGATCCTTCTCACTCTAATGGGAGTGCTTCAGTAAACTCTACACACAGTTCTACTTTCTCACAAGCTGAACTACAATGATGGAAGAATTTCTCTATTGAGGATAGGCATATGCTCTATAAGGGGAGAACATGTGCACCCAAGGGCTTAGACACCAAGTGCCAAATTCTTTTTGAGTGTCACGATAGTCCAAGTGTAGGGCATCCTTGCATTAGGAAGACATCTGCATTGATCAGACAATGATTTTACTAGCCAAGTTTACAATTGAAGTACATGAGTACATGTAAATTGCTAAACATGTCGTGACAAAAGTTGAGCATCTCAAGGTAGAAGAGCTTTTACAACCATCCAAATGAAAAATGGACAACATCACTATGGATTCATGGTCGAACTACCTATGATAGTTTGTGGCCAAGACTCTAGTTGGTGGGTAGGAATCGTTTGCTTGACCAAGATATTTTGATTTATTCCTACAACCTTGGAAACAAAACAGTTCCGTACACTTTTCAACGTAGAGTGTGGAATGGAATTTGAATGGAGGACCTCATGATCTGAGCCATCTATGCTAGCCAAGCAGGCGAATGTTATTCGTTGCTAATTTAGGCCACTTTTAATTTGAATGTTGTCCGCGCTGTGTGAATGATACAACTTTGGAGAAGGTGATTTATGGGCTGGAGACTCTATGTAGTTTGAAATGATCCTAAGTTCAAGTGTGACATTGTTTGGGCTGGCCACATGCAAAATGGGACTGACCGCCCACCTCTGGCCCAAAAGTTAGAGTCTACAACTTTGCACACTCTATTTCCCTACACAAGTAGCGCTTTAGTGTTTAAATAGAGTGTTTCTAGACAACAATGCGCCGCCAAAAAATGGCAAGGAGCTCACCGTCCACCACGCGCCCCTCTCTAGGACGGGTCACTCACTTGTAAACTCTTCTTTCCCTTACACAAATAACGCTTCAGTGTACACGTCACACATCGCCAGGGTCCTACCGACTACGAGAAATTAGAATCCCTATACAGACGCAACTATCCAGATGGCGGGTGGCAATATATATATAGTCGTGCACAAGCTGCTTTCTTGAGTTTTCACGCAGAGAAGAAGAAGAAGAAGACGAAGAGAGAGAGAGAGATGGCGGTAGAACTGGAGGAGAAGTACGATTTTCTGAAGAAGCTTGGACTGCAGGCGTGCAATCTTGGATGCTACGGCGGAGGAAGCTGGAAAGGCAGTGGACCTACTATCACTTCTCTCAACCCCTCAACTAACAAGGTTTGTGATTATGATCTGCTTGCCCGCCTGTATGTGCACACATGCCCAATGCGGTTGTACGCTTACACATGTGCCTTGTACACAGCTGAACGCATTGCACACACATCTGTTTTAAAAGTCATTCAAGTGTGTCCCTAGACGATGATGAAGCGTAGTTGGGCAGTAGCGGGCATGGCACGGTTCCCGGTTCCCTTTGTATGTGGCAACTGCCAACCTGCCGGCATTTTGTAAGACTTGTAAATGGCTCCATTGCATACCTTAAACACAACATATCTGAACAGGGGGTGGATTTTGTTTTAGCCTGAGTAGTGTGATATGTATGACTATGAGGCTACAAGATGCTACACTTATTAGAGCCAGTACAAGTGGGGACTACCCTCACATCGGAGGGCTCAGGGCCAGATAAAAGCCACAATGGAGATCATCTACTAGAGGTTTGATCATGCCACCGTCTTCTTATTTATAGTGGGATGACACAGTGGCCTGTTTTGGGAAGGTTGACATGCTACCCACATGGAGGACATACATGGATAGGAAGCACGATGGTGGATTATCTTATGGGGCCATTAGATGCATCACACCTACGATGCCCCATCGACGTTGATCATACATACTTGGCTTTCTCACTAGCTAGCGTGCCGGTGACACCAACATCTCATATATATAACGACCCCATACAACCTGACATGGTTGACATATACACTAGCAAAGTACATGATGGACTCCTACACATAGCACCTATGACCACACAATTGGCCCCATTGCTACATACTGTTGCGTTGCAGAGCTTCCACCGTTGAGCCCCAAGGAGCCTGCTAGATCTAGAGCTATGACCCAGTACAAATGCGATGGCAATGCGTGTAGAGGCCTATACTCATGCCTCCGCATATAGAGAGCTTTGGAGACTATCATAGAGAGAGAGGCCAGGAGAGAGAGATGGGGAGACTCACCTGCTGTAAAAGGCGACTTTTGTAGAGACAAGTTGGAGATGTATCACTTCTTCTTGAGTGGAGATAGCTCCAGCATGGTGGAATTTTAGGGAGCCACGACCCCCACACCCATCACTGACACGTATACTTGGCACCCATATGCTGAGGGATTGTACAATGTTCCTGAGTAGCCACCCATGAACAACCACCCATACCATAGTCATAGGAGCTTCAGCCCGTCACCACGAGCTTCTATGCCCACTCGATGGTAAGGAAGCTATACGTTGCCTTCGATATGGAGGAGCTGTAGACCACATGGACTACTAGGGGAGCATCTTATTTATGATGTGGACACACTTGCTCGTTTCAACAAGGCACTTGGAGAGGGTTTGCCTAATGAGTGGACAATGCATGCGTTGGGTTGCAAATCCACAAAGCAAGGGTTATGCTCGATCTGTGCAACTACAAGACGATCATGGCTGGTCACATCTTGGCCAAACTATATAAAATAGTGTTCAACAAAAGCTATGCCATCTCTTAGAGTTGGCAAACCAGTGCATGCTCTGAAATTGGAGATTCAACGACACGAAGAGATCTCTTTAAAGGCCTATAGTATCCGGTGCGAGGCGGGGGGTGTCAAACACAAATCGTTGCGTTTTTTGAGAGATCCTGTAATAGGCTTGGACACTCCAAATCGAGAATCTGGCACGACACTCGAGAGAATTATTAAAAAACACTTCACAACTTTATCACAATTCAATAGAGGCGACACGACTCGGCGTAGTTCTGTGTCCAGAGGTGTCATTTTATCTACCAGATGGCCATGCCACGGCATCATTTTGTGACATACCTCCCTCTTGAAAGAATTGTAATCGTCCTCAATTACACCTGCAAAATCAGACATAAGCCATAAACAAGTTTAGTAGACACTAACTCTTAGTACCAACGCACTAGACGAAACAAATCTAGCACTTCCACAAAGACGATAGTCACTAAACATCCACATCACATTCAAATTAAATCACATAAAACCCATCGAGATTTAGGACCGTGATCTATCGGCAATGTGTTCAACAATCGCATCTAGATCCACACCGGACCTCATTGATGTCCGATTGACTAATTCTTATTGCTATCATGTCCATATTCAAACCTGCACTCACACCCAATCACACGAGAGAGCACACTTAAATCAGATCCATTTTAGGGAATTCCCATTTCAAAGTACTTTATTCATAAAGTCATAAAGTAGAATACTGTTAGCACATCAGTATCCCTGAAATCCAAAGAAAAATCAGTGACTTTATTCCATGTGGGTACTTTGTGACAAGGGAGCGGAGTAACTCCTCTCTTGTGAAGTCCCGTCTGCACTAGATTCAACCCTGTTGATCTACGGGATCTCTCGAAATAGCCATAGCTAGACCGAAAGCCTCAAGGTAAAGTTCCAATATCTGAGGAGTATCTGCTAGGTCCTCCTCCTCCATCCATTTTGCATCCAATGCCGGATAGTTCTTGAATTTCACTAAGAACCGCCGTATCACTTTACCTTTCGCTTTCCTTTCCTTGTGAGCCAGTATCTGTTCAGGAACGAGTATCTCCTCGCTCTCTTCTACTTCAGGTTGCTCCTCAGGCTCCTCGTCGACTGACATCTCACCCTTGAAAGGTTTCAAGGGACTCACATGAAAAGCATTGTGAATCTTCCAAGTATCTAGCAACTTCAGTCTGAAGGATGCATTATTTATCTTTTCTTGAATCTGGAAAGGGCCATAATATTGCATACTTAGCTTTGGAAAAAGCCGCTCCTTCCCCTTTCTTTTCCTGTGGTGTGCCTTCTCAAATCGTAAGAGCACCCAATCATCTTCCTTCAACTGCAAGTCGCGTCGATGTTTATCAGCTGCCTTCTTATGCCGTGCTTGAGACTCCACCAAGGGCAAGTATTTTTCCCATTGAGTCTTTTGATCCGTAATGTAAGACTATAGTAAACCCAAAACCATTGAATTGGCTCAGATTGCCCATTTGTTTGTGGGTGGAACGAAGATGAGGACTGCAACCTTGTGCCAATGTTCTCCCAAATTGCCCTCAAAACAAACTAGTTAATCGGGGGTCTTTGTTAAAGATTATGGACTCAAGCATACCATGTAATTGAAAAATCTGTGAAACTAACAATCTCACCAAATGATCAAGCTTGACCGTCTTCTTTACCGGAATGAAGTGGGCCTGCTTGCTAAATCTGTCAATGGTTGTCCAAATGCCATCATGCCGACTTTGGGTCTTGGGAAGATAAAAAACGAAATTCATAGCAATGCTTTTCCAAGGGCGGGAGGGTATGGGTAAAGGCTGTAGAAGTCCTGGTGTCTTATGCTTGTCAAACTTGACCTTTTGGCATACTAAGCAACTGTGAACAAAGCCTCGGCGAGTGAAAGTAATGCTCAACACCCTTCAAGGTGGTATATGCCGCGGTGGCCCGAAAAAGGTGGACAGTGGCACTCTTCTAAAACCTTTTCCCTCAAAGGCTGTGTAACACACAACATCGTTTTCCGCATCAAATAGCCGTTCCGTATGAAACTCTCCCCACTCTGTATCCGATGAAAGATGTTTGCAAAGTCAAGATCTGTGGCGTACTGATCTACCATATCCTCGAAGCTTCGATGATGTATGGCGGAAATTGCCAGAACCAAGGGCTTTCGAGACAATGCATCTGCCACTACGTTCTTCTGTCCCTGAACATGGACTATCATGAAGTAAAATTGCGACAAGATGTTGGCCCACGGGATCAACTTTCTCGAGAGCTGCTTCTGCTACAAATAGTGTAAACTTTGATGATTTGTAAAGACGGTAAAGTCAGCTTCGAGTAGGTAGTGTCACCACTACATAAGAGCTGACATGGCCTTCTTGCATCAAAACTGCTCCTAGACTGCGACCACAAGCATCACAGAAAACTTCGAATGGCTTTTGCTAAGTATGGCAAGGCCAACACTGGTCACATATTGTCAAGTTTGGATCTTTGTCCTTCGTAGGTTTGTAGTAGTATTCATTTTTCGATTTCGTATTTAGCTTACATTAGGACTTCAGAATTTGTCCCTTTAGAAGTTACTGTGTGAAGTTTGATTTCTAGGATTAAGTTTTTAAGATGTCTTATCCTTTTTTGTTAAAGTTGAGTGCTTGTTTTAAGTTTTAGCCAAGTAAGCTGCGTCAACTTACTTTGCGGATGCCTTTTCTAAAAGCATTTTTAAGCTAATAATGTTTTGTTTTATAGCAAATAAAGTGATATAGTTTTGTTTTTTTCTTTCTTTTCTTGTGTCGCTTGCTTTTATAGTTTTTTGAATGCTTTATTCCCTCTTATAATTTGTGAGTTATTCTGAACTTATGAAGGAATATAACTTTTCCTTGAGAGTCTGAAAAGCGGTAATCTCTGCCGGACCCCAAGTGAAAGGAACCCCTTTCTGAGTGAGTATATGCAAAGGAGAAGCTATCTCTGCAAATTTTCGAATGAATCGTCGATAATATGAATACAAGCCCATAAAGCTTTGAACTTTATGAACATTCTTTGATTAGGCCAATCACGAATAGTCTCAATTTTGGCCAGATCTATCTTTACCCCTTCTGTTGAGACAATGTGTCCCAAGAAGTGTATCTCAGGCAAGAAAAATTTGCTCTTTTTTGCATTTATAATCAATTTATGCTTCCGCAATGCCTGGAAGACCTGCAACAGGTGGTGTTTGTGTTCTGCTTCATTCTCGGAGAAGATGATGATGATTTCGTCAAAGAAAGTGCCCACAAACGATCGGTACACTTTGAAAATCCTTTCCGTCATTCTGTTTAACGTCGCTTGAGCATTTGTAAGGCCGTATGGCATAACCAAATATTCGTACAAACAAAAAGTTGTCCTGAAAGTTGTCTTGTAGATATCTCCAGGAGCAATTTGAATATGATAATATCCACTCTTCAATCAATTCTACTGAAACAAGAGGATCCTTGAAGTCTGTCGAGAATATCATTGATCCTTGGAATAGGGAATTTGTACTTGATGGTGATTTATTGAGAGCTCTATAGTCAATGCACATTCTCCAAGATCCATCTTTTTGTAGTACTAGCAATTCCTTTAACAAAAGGACAAACTGGTGACTTGGCGTGCCACAACACACACACATATATTCACCACTGGCTGCAGACAAAATGATGACGTGGCTGCTCGTACACCCTTTGCAAGAAATCTTGAACTGCTGACGTGGCAGGTTCAGTACGGCAGGGCCGAAAAATGCGGCAGGGCTGACACGTGGCAACATGTACGGATCCCCGCGATTTACGGAAAGCTGGGACAGATTTTGGCTATGCAAATCCTGGCTGAAGTTTTACGGTGGAGCTTTTTGAAGGCTGCTTTATTTTATTACAGCATAAGAGCTTGAGGGAGAGAGAAATTCCTTCTGCTTTATTTATGAAAGCTTTTGAGTTTTCAGCTTTTGGGACAGTTTTTGGGGCTCTGCTTTTGGCATCCTTTGTACTCTTTAAATTAGCAGGCAGGGCCTCATAACTCAGAGCATCTGGACGCAAAGTCTGAGTGTGAGTGCCTGCCCGCACTTTTGTACTTTGAACACAGATTAATACAAAAAGAAATACCGAAAGGGGGCGCCAGTCTTTGGGGCCAATATCTCTAGGCACGGAACTCCGCCGGGCCAGTGTCGAATCAATTGTGAACTGTTTGAAGTGATTATTTGTGGTGTTGTGGTGGATTCTTGACTCGGAGTGTCCAAGTCTGTTACAGTGGTATCAGAGCGCGGCCGATTTCTCTCCTACGGGAAATCCGATCCCTACTTTGTTTTCCGCGGCACTTATGGCTTCAGGCAAAGATCAGTCGACTCCCTCGGCATCCGGAGATGCGGGAAGGGATCACAACGAAGATTCAGGCAAGGAGTATGGCCCGCCTCAGCATACTTAGGCGGAGCGTCAAGAGATGGAGCGTCGACAATTGATCGGCGATGCAACAAAGATGATGCTTAATTTTGCGAAGGACCCGAAATTGGCAAAATATATGAGTCAGACTTCTTTTGAGGAGGTGCACACGCAGTGGCAGAAGACCACAAAACCACCCCGAAAACCCGCTCTCAAGAAACCTCCTACTCCCAAGAGGTATACAGAGAAAGAATTAGAAGAGGTGGTTGATGCACGAAGTGCTCAGCTTTTTGACGCGCAGAACAAAGTTAAAAAGCACTGACTTCTCGGGTTATTTGGGTCGTCAGTCTACTTTTGAAAAGGCAAAGAAACAGAAGAAGCGTGTTTGATTTGAAGGAGTACCCAATTCTTCTTCTTCTTCTTCTTCTTTTGACAGTTCTTCTAGCTCATCTGACTCGAGCGAAGAAGACAGAAAAGGCAAAAAGTGAAGCAAAAAGCATCGCTTCGGAAAGGGCAAGAAAATGGCAAAGAAGTCTAAATCTCGCCTCGTGATTGACAGTTCTACAGAGGACTCGTCTAGCTCGGACTCGGATGATAGCAGCTTTTATGCAAAGAAGAAGAATGTTTACAAAGCCAACCAGTATGACTTTCTGGAAGACAAAAGCAAGAAAGTCCGAGAGTTTAAGGAAGGTGGACAGTCAAACGTGTCTGGTTATAGAGATGCTTCGAAGGCTTTGTCTTTTGTACAACAGTTTGACATTGCTTTTGCGGGAGGATGTTACTCAGAGCACTCTAAGATTCGGAGAGCTGCCAATGCTCGAACTTGGTGGTCCACGCTTTCATTAAACAAGACTGCGCCAGTTAAATGGTTGAAATTCAAGAGGCTTTTTATTTCTTCTTGGCTGACTCGAGAGTATGAACGCGATATACGAACTGCTTGGGACCATCTTCGGATGACCAAGAAGGATACAGTGGACGCTTATTGCGAGAGATTCTGGAGCTCTTTTCTACCCGCCTCTTCATTTAAGAAGATCTCGTTCAAGGAACAGATTGAGCGGTTTACCTTGGGTCTTCCTATAGAGATCCGAGATCACTACTTGGAACAGAAGTCAGCTTCCATTCAGGAGTTGATGAGTCGTGCGAAACAGGGTTTTGCCATTCACTATGGCAGTTTGACCTACCCCATAGATAAGAACATGACGCAAAGAGCCGAGTAGACTTCGACAAATGAAAGTAGAAAGAGGAAGAGCAATGCACGACCCAAGCTTACTCCTCAGGAGAGAGCTTGCTTCATCAAGGAAGGAAAGTGCTTTGGATGTGGGGAAACTGGACATATCTCCGCGAAGTGCCCTAAAAAGGCACAGAAAGGACAGAACGACAAGGACGACGAGAGGCCTGAGAGCAAAGTTACCCGGAACGCGGAACGGGAACGGCGACGGGCCTCCCTGCGGAACGGGGGAACGGGAATGGGCCCGGAACGGGAACGGCAGGCTAAAAAAACACCCAAATATTATTTTTTTTAGCGTTATTTTGAATACAAGTAGTATTAGAGTCCTTTGACTCTAATACCCACAAAAAACACGATTCGAAGACCATTTAACCTTATTATGACTTGATTGGGATGTGAGGCGCCCAGAGTACATAGCCAGATGAACAACATAGCGAGATGAACAACAATGAGCAAACACAATGCCCATAGTACATACACAATGCTCTCAAATAATTGCAAGAGTAGTAGTCAGAGATAACACTTTGGAATTAATTATGGCTAACATAGTAACAAGCCTCAAGGGCCGCCAGCGGCCAAGGTGCTACAAAAAAACCAAAGGGGGGCAAAGTTCAAACCAGACTTCAGTGACCACAATACCAAAAGACTGAAGGTGACAAATACCATAAAGATGCTAGTAGCTACAAATGGCAAAGAGGGCAAGGCTCAAGCAGCCATACAAAAAGGTGGATAAATGGCAAAGACTCAAGACTCAAGAGCCACTAGCCTGAGAGGCCTCCCAATCCGTAGTAGCCGGCTGTAAATCATGCACATCCTCCCATTCCTCATCATCGAGGTCTAGGTCCGGCTCGATCTTAGCCACAGATGAAGTACCTGGTGTTGGTGGATGTGCATCTCCACCCGCCTGAGAAGCCTCTTGCTCCATCTCCCACTGTGTAAAAGGATCTGTCTGTTTGTCTGTACTCTTGCAAAGCATTTTCAAATTTGCGCTGACGAAGACAAGATCATTAGCCTTCTCCACTCCAAGCCGATTCCTCTTCTTGGAAGCAATGTGGCTAAAGGTACTCCACAATTGCTCCAAGCATGAGGTACTAACTGACTGGCTGAGAATACGGATCGCCAATCTCTGAAGCTCAGGGCCATCATAGCCATAGTCCTCCCACCAAAGCACTGAACCTATTTTCTTGCGATCAATCTGAGCATCTGGACTGCCAAATGACCCTCGCATCTCTCTGTACTGTCTCAGTTGATCTCTGACAATGCGTCGCCCATCTCTGTCTAGAACCATCTTGTTTAAGATCTCTGTAAATTGGTTCATGACTTCCCTATCTGTCTCTTGCCCTGCACCTTGGAACTCTGGATCCACCATGTACGCTGCCCCGTGTAAAGGAGAGGCATATGAATTCCACCTCGAGTTGCAAAGCGCATGGATCTCCTCATATCGCTCTGCGTTCGGCTCAAGCTGTGCAAGCTGCTCAATCATGCGGTCCATTGCCTCATAAATCTTGCCAATGCAAGGATCCATGCCATCCAGAACTCGAAGCAAATGAACCACCGGTTTTACCTATGCATCTAGACTCTTGAGCTCCTTCCAGAACTCAAGATCCTCTGCCTTATCCTTGCACAAAATCCCTGCAACTGTCTTTGCATAGGGGGAGGTGGTGAACTCATCACTGATGAAGACCTGTCGGACCGCATTTTGACATTCAGACAGCCTGCGTACAAGAAGAAAGTTGAATGCGAAGCGGGTATCTGAATACTTTAGAAGCACTTTGCCGCCCGACCTCTTGAGGTACTCACTCCGAACCAAGTTGTGATTGTTGATGAAAGTAACCATCTTCACTGCATCAGCAATGACTGGAGCAATCCAGTCTAGCTTGCCGATGTCTTTCAGAAGGTTGTTCAAGCAGTGTGCCATGCAAAAGCACACTGTCACATGCGGATAGTGGCCCTCTATGATAGCTGCTGCTGCCCTGTTTGATGCCTCCCCATCTGTGACAAAGGCCACCACGTGTTGCTCACCGATGGTTTCTATGGCCGCTGTCCACTCTGCAGAGAGGACATCGGCGGACTTGCCACTCTCAGTGGCATCATGAGAGTGCACAAAGTACATCTCTCCACTGGAGTATGCGACGAGACCATGGATAGATCTCTTCCTTGTATCGCTCCACCCGTCAGCAATGAGGGAAACGCCATGTTTTGCCCAAAGACGCTGAATGTTGAGGGTTGCTTGCTCCACGATAGCCTTCTCTCGATCGAGCAAGGTGGTTCGGAGAGCCTCTGAAGATGGCGGCACATAGCCGGTGCCATACTCTCCTATCTGTTGCACCATGACTTTCCAATACTCCGACCTATTTCGATCAAACATAGAAGAGGTTAGTATCAAAAAAGTGGAAACGACGATAACGGAAGAAATGAGAGAGAAGATTGATGAATCATAAAACAATGTACATACCTCGCTGCGACAAATGGGATATGGTCGTGATAGAAGAATCGGGCCACGGCCGCATCCACCTCTTCTTTCTTCTTTGGGTCCCAAGAGGTGGTAAGGGTCTTTTGGCGACGAATTGGACCTTTTGAAGATGCACCAACACCTACACCGGGTAGAGAGGAAGAAGGGAAAATGAGGGTCTTCGGATCAATACCTTTGCGTGCTGGCTTGGCTTTATGGTTGAATTGCCGATCCTTTTCCTCGAGCTCCTTCCTCTTCTCGATGGTTACGTTGGCACAAAATTTCACCTCATGTCCCGGCACTCGAAGAAAGTGTGCCCTCACTTTGTCATGCCCCCCTTTCCGCGTGTAAGAGCATAGCTTGCATCCCCATGCACGAGAACCTCCCGCCGCCGACAAGGTGCCCTCCGAGGTCACTTCATCCCACCACGACCATTCCTTCGCCTTTTGAGTGTTGCCCGCATGAACGGAGGGGGTTGAACGAGAAGAAGAGGCCATGGATGATGGATTATCCGTGAAAGAGAGAGCTTGATCTTGAACTTTGAGAGAGAGAGAGAGAGGGATTGAGAGAGAGAGGCTTGCCGCTTGATTCCGTGAGAGCTTGAGCCTTGAGCCTTGAAAGTTGAGGGTTAGAACTTAGAAGTTAGCCCAAGAGAGAGAGAGGTTGAGAGCTTGAGCCTTGAGGCATGCCGCGGCGCCACACTATGGCTTGAGAGTTGAGAGCAAGCTAGGGAGAATGAGCTTGGCTTGAGAGTTGAGAGCAAGGCTCAAGCAAGGGAGAATGGGCCTTGAGGCTTGATGAGTGTGTGAAGAATGGGGGAGGAGGGGGGCATTATATACTTTTTTGACTGTTGAAAATGGCCGTTGGCTGCCTAACAGTCACTTTTTCCAATTTCAAAAACTACCGTTTATGGCCGTTGGGGCCGTTGGGGCCGTTCCAGTCCGTTCCGTCCCGTTCCAGCCCGTTCCGGTCGTCCCGTTCCGGTGACAGTCTCCAGCCAGAACGTCGTTCCGTCCCGACGCGTTTCAGAAAATCCCAAAAGGCCGGAACACCGTTCCGGCGTTCCAAGGCCCGAAATGTCCGTTCCCTGGTAACTATGCCTGAGAGTTCGAGAGCAGCTGAGGAACGTGGAAGAAAAGGCAAGATGAAAACAGAACTAGTTCCAGATTGCGTGGGTATTGATCTCAGCACGTTGGACGAGAGTACAAAACTTTGCCGAGCTTGGGGCAAACCGAAAGACCAAGAAGCCCTGATCTTCTTTGATGGAGGAGCCAAGGCCAACTTCATCTCACCGGAATTGGCGACGCAGCTCGAGATCACTCCCAATCGGATGGGACCATTGCGGAGACAGTTCTAGTGGCACCAGACAGGCACCTCTCATTGGCAAACTTCGGTTGCATTGTCAGGGGTATTTGGGGCATGAGGACTTTTACATAATGCCTTTGGAAGGTTGTGATGTTCTCTTGGGAATTCCCTGGTACCACAAGAACAACGCCGTGGTCGACTATCGGGCGAGGAAAGCGACATTGACATCAGAGAAGGGCAGAACCATTGTACTTGATGTTAAACTTAAGGGCGAGTTTGTCCCTATTGTATCGGCTTCGGCTATATCAAAGTTAATGAAATCCAGTCTGTTTGTTTACTCGATCTTTTATGAAAGAGTTGAGTGATGAGGATAAGGCAAATATGTCTGAACTTGATAAAGAACGCCAAGATTTTCTCCACTCATGCCGATTGCTTCTTAGAGGGCCTGCTAGAGTTACCCCACCCGCTCGTCCTGAAGATCATACCATTGATCTAATACCTGGAAGCACACCACCGAACCGGTCACCTTACCGTGTGAGCCGAGCCCAAAACGAAGAGATTTTGAACCAAGTGAAAGACCTCTTGGAAAAGGGTCTTGTCCAGCCTAGTACTTCACCGTATTCCTCCAGTGTTGTTGGTTTTGAAGAAAGACGGATCTTGGAGAATGTGCATCGATTATAGAGCTCTCAACAAAATCACCATCAAGAACAGAACAGATTTCCGATTCCTAGGAGCGATGATATACTCGACAGATTACAGGGATCGTCGTGTTTTAGTAGGATTGATTTGAAGAGTGGATATCATCAAATCCGAATCACGTCGAGAGACGTCTACAAGACAGCCTTTCGAACGACTTTTGGGTTATTTGAGTTTTTGGTGATGCCTTTTCGCTTAACCAATGCTCTTGCGACATTTAACCGGATGATGGATAGGATTTTTCGGGAGTACAGGCTATTTGTTGGCACTTTCTTTGACGATGTCATTGTTTTCTCCAAGGATGAGGCAGAACATAGAGATCATCTGCATCAAGTCTTTCAAGCAGTACGAGATCACAAGTTAGTGATTAATGCGAAGAAAAGTGAATTTTTCCTACCAGAGATACACTTTTTGGGACACATTGTCTCAGCAACAGGAGTGCAGATGGATCCGGCCAAGATAGAGACTATCCGTGATTTGCCTGATTTGAAGAATGTCCATGAAGTTAGAAGCTTCTTGGGATTGTGTTCATACTACAGGCTGTTCATTCGAAAGTTTGCAGAGGTTGCTTCCCCTTTGCATATCTTGACACAGAAAGGAGTTCCTTTCTCGTGGGGACCCACAGAGGTGACTGTCTTTCAGACACTGAAAGAGAAATTGACTACGGGACCAGTTTTGACTTTGCCGGACTTGCAAAAGTCATTCGAAGTATATTGTGATGCTTGTGGTCGTAGTTTGGGTGCGGTCTTAATGCAAGAAGGCCATGTCATTGCTTACGAGAGCCGATTGTTCTCAAGGCCGGAATTGACAGCACAGATTTATGAGAAAGAGCTTTTGGCGGTTATCTATGCTCTTACTCAGTGGCGGCACTACCTACTCGGAGCGGATTTTACTATCTTTACAGACCATCAGAGTTTACGCTACTTCTTGTCACAGAAGTAGCTATCGGAAAAGCAGATGCGGTGGGCGAACATCTTGTCACAGTTTCACTTCCAGATTGTCCATGTTCAGGGACGAAAGAATTTGGTGGCAGATGCTTTGTCTCGGAAGACGTTGGTTCTGGATATTTTTGCGATTCACCATAGGAGCTTTGAGGATATGGTCAACCAGTATGCCACAGATACGGATTTTGCAGACGTTTTCATATGGATACGGGGTGGGGAGACAGTAGCGGCATATTCCATTTGGGATGGCTACTTGATGAGGAAAACCATGTTGTGCGTTACACAGCCGTTGAGGGAAAAGGTTATGACCGAATGCCATTGTCTGCCTTTTACGGGTCACCGTGGGATTGCTACCATCATGAAAGGGGTAGAGAGATACTTCTTTTGGCTGAGATTTAAGAAGGATGTGGACGAGTTTCTGCGCAGGTGCTTGGTATGCCAAAAGGTCAAGTTTGACAGGCATAAAGCACAGGGATTGTTACAGCCTTTGCCCCTATCCACCCGCTCCTAGGAAAGTATTGGAATGGATTTCATTTTTGATCTCCCGAGAACACAGAGTGGTGACGATGGTATCTAAACTATTATTGACAAATTTAGCAAGCAGGCTCATTTCATTCCAGTGAAGAAAATAGTCAAGCCGGATCACTTAGCTTGACTGTTTGTGGCCCAGATTTTTAGATTATATGGCATGTTTGATACGATTGTCTCTGACAGAAACCCCAGATTTACGAGTTTGTTTTGGAAGGCAATTTGGGAGAACATTGGCACGCGGTTGCAATTCTCGTCATCTTTCCACCCGTAGACTGACAAGCAATCTGAGATTGCCAATTCAGTGGTTTTAGATTTATTGAAAGTCTTATATCTCGGATCAGAAGAGTCAATGGGAAAAGTATCTACCTTTGGTGGAATTTGCCTACAACAACATGATACACTCTTCGACGGGGAAGGCGCCATTTGAGATTATTGAAGGTGCTACGAAGGTTCTACCCTTCTTAAGCACGAAAGATAAGATTTTTGAAGCTGATGAGTATACGCGCGACTTAGACACGGCTTTTGCCAAGGTCTGCGAGGCTTTGCAGAAATCTTGAGAAAGACAGAAAAAGGCAGCGGATCGCCATCGTCGCGATTTGAAATTGAAGAAGGATGATTGGGTGCTCTTACGTTTTGAGAAGGCAAGCCTGAGAAAGAAGAAGGGAAAGGAGAGGCTTTTTCCAAAGCTTAGTATGAGATACTACGGACCTTTCCAGATCTCCGAAAAGATCAATGATGTCTCCTTCCGAGTGAAATTGCCCGACACTTGGAGGATTCACAATGCATTTCATGTTAGTCTCTTGAAACCTTTTAAAGGTGATGTCCCTGAAGATGGGAGCCTAATGAGCAACTCGAAGTGTAAGAAAACGAGGAGATCCTTGTTTGTGAACAGATTTTGGCACATAAGGACAGAAAGAATAAGGGTAAAGTACGAAGGTGGTTCTTGGTTAAATTCAAGAACTATCCTGCATTGGATGCGAAGTGGATGGAGGAGGAGGACCTAGCAGATACTACTCAAATTGTGAACCTTTATCTTGAAGCTTTTGGTTTAGCATAGTCTACTCCAAATGGAACCCCGAATTCGGCTTGGCTGGAGATCTGGTGCAGTGGGTTGCACAAGAGAGGAGTTCTTCCGCTCCTTTGTCAACAAATGCCTTGATTTTTAGAATACTAGACTGATGTCTCTTTGAGCTTCAGGGATATTGAGAGCTGACAGTATTTTGCTGTATGACTTTATGAAATGGAATTTCGGAATATGAAACTGATTTGTTCTTGACTTGTTTTTAAGTGCAGGAACTGAGACGAAATGATTGCAGCATTTTGTTCTGAATGATCTCGAATAAACGTGGTTGCAATAGGGGTTAGTCAATCGGGCATCTATGAGGTCCTGAGTGGATCTAGATGCGATTGCTAACTGCATTGCCGATAAATCATGGTCTAAGATCCAAATGAATGTTGAAAGTCATGTGATGTCCTGTGATGTCTAGTGATGTCCTGTGATGTTGTGTGATGTGACTGTCGATTGGTACATGTGCTAGATGTGTGTTCCTAGTACGTCGGTACTAACAGTCAGTGTCTGCTAAGATAGTTTATGGCCTCTATCTGTTTTGTAGGCGTAATCGAGGGCGATTACAATGCTTTCAAGAGGGGGGTATGTCATAAATTGGTGAAGTGGCGTGCCACAATACACACACATATATATTCACCACTGGCTACAGACAAAATAATGACGTGGCTGCCCGTATACCCTCTACAGGAAATCCCAAATTGCTCATGTGTACGGGAGGGCCGAAAAATGCGGCAGGGCTGACACGTGGCAGCATGTACGGACCCCCGCGATTTACGGAAAGCTGGGACAGATTTTGGCTAGGGAAATCTTGGCTGAAGTTTTATGCTGGAGCTTTTTGAAGGCTGCTTTATTTTATTAAAGCATAAGAGCTTGAGAGAGAGAAATTCCTTCTGCTTTACTTAAGAAAGCTTTTGAGTTTTCAGCTTTTGGGACAGTTTTTGGGGCTCTGCTTTTGGCATCCTTTGTACTCTTTAAAATAGCAAGCAGGGCCTCATAACTCAGAGCATCTGGACGCAAAGTCCGAGTGTGAGCGCCTGCCCGCACTTTTGTACTTTGAACACAGATTAATACAAAAAGAAATACTGAAAGAGGCGCCAGTCTTTGGGGCCAATATCTTTAGGCACGGAACTCCGCCGGGCCAGTGTCGAATCAATTGTGAAATGTGAAGTGTTTGAAGTGATTATTTGTGGTGTCGTGGTGGATTCTTGACTTGGAGTGTCCAAGTCTGTTACATGAGACCCTTTTCAAGAAGTTCTTTTACCCGATTGATTATTTCTTCATTCTGGGCTCGGCTAACTCGATAAGGTGGCCGGTTCGGCGGTGTACTCGATCTTCTTGAAGGAATTGAATGATGAACAAAGGTCAAATATGTCTGATTTAGAAAAGGAACGACAAGAATTTCTACACGCACAGGCTGACTGTTTCCTACCAAGAAAGTTACCTCCTCCTCGTCCTGAGGATCACACCATTGATTTGATTCCCTGTAGTAAACAAAAAGATTGGATTTCATTGATTTGGAAATGGCGAAGCCGAAACAAGTGGGACGGACTCGCCCTTCAGCTTTACATCAAGTACAATCTCTCTGCCCTTCTCATTCTTCAAAGTAGCTTTCCTGGCCCTATAATCGACCACGGTACTGTTCTTCTAGAACCAAGGGATTCCTAGGAGGACGGCACACCCTTCGAAAGGCATGATATAAAAGTTCTTGTACCCTGCCCCTGACAATGCAAATGAAGTTTGCCAATGATAGGTGTAATGGCAACATCCCGTCCGGGTGCCGCTAGAATAGCCTCTGCGTATCAAATTTCAATGATGCGGCAAAATCTGCCGGACAGCCCTGCTCTTCAAGGGCTGCAATGGCCTTGCTTGCAGAGGGTTATCGGCCAAGGGGGTGGCTTTCGGCTAGTCTAGATTTAAGTCTTGATCTTGCATAAGCGCTTGTGTGCCTAGACAGCTTGCACTAGTCTGACGGCACATGCTTGCCATTTTGAAGTGTCACTTGATTAGGGTAATATCTTCAGTCAACATGTTTTTTGCTTTTGGTAAGTAGAGAACTTCTCTAGTCACATAGTTTCCCCTTATGGGCTTGCACCAATGCCAGACTTCCCCTCCTTTGGTGAAGACTCTAGATTTTTTGCTAGTGGGCTCCACCAAGCTAATGCAGTGTGCATGTGCATGGGAAAACCCCTGAAATAGATCCAGGTTTTCTTAATTGGGTTCTAACTTTGAAGGAAGTCATTTGTTTTTATTAAGCTCGTGAATTGTTTTTATGGGAAGCAACATTGGATCATGCATGAGATCCATGCACGCCCTGATACCTCTTAAGCCCGATACTAAACTCAAGGATTATGGACAACGTTGGTTGGCAAGGTTTCAAAATTAATAAGAGTTTAGATCATGAGGCTTATGGGTGAAAATACGGAGCCGGAGCCAACATATCATAACTTTTTTATTGCATGCTTTCTTGAATGGTTTGTAATTTTTGAGTTAATGGCTGGATATGATCGAAAGTCTTTTGTTTCTATCTTCATTTGTTGAGTTGTCTTTGTCTGCTGGCTGCAGCCAATTGCCAGAGTTGTCGAAGCATCACTCAAGGATTATGAAGAAAGCATGGAGGCATGCAAAGCAGCAAGTAAAGTATGGATGCATGTAAGGCTTGCTTTGAGTTGAAAGAAGAAGTTATGTTGTGTCATTTCTGTGCTCTTTTATTAATGTCTTTTGATGTTAGGTTCCTGCTCCAAAGCGTGGAGAAATTGTGAGGCAAATTGGCGATGCATTACGAGCCAATTTACACTTTCTTGGTAGGCTTATCTCACTTGAGATGGGCAAAATACTTGCTGAAGGTGTTGGAGAAGTTCAGGTATTGTATGATCATCTCGTTTGGTGCTTCTGGAGTCGATCATAACCATAAGATATCTTTTTTGCGATTATCAGGAAGTTATTGATATGTGCGACTATGCAGTTGGTCTCAGTAGACAATTAAATGGATCTGTTTTGCCATCAGAGCGTATGTGATCTTATTTTGTCCTGCTTAAGTTTTGTTTTGTGCATGAACCAAAACTTTGATTAAATTAACATTTGTTTTCCCTTGTATAAATTTGCAGGTCCAAATCATGCAATGCTAGAGGTACGTTCATATTGTCCATCAATATAAGCCAATAGGTAGTGTAGAAGGTTTTAAGCAAGATAAATAGTCTCATGAATTGGACAGCCTGGCATTTATTTCGATAGATATAGTATAGTCGTCATTTTCCCTCATGTTTCGCCTCTATCGATTGACCACTCAAAATATTCAGAGGAAGATCCCATTGGTGGGTTGTAAATTTGCAATTTTCTCTTGGTCTTAAGGTGATCAGAAGCACATATCCAGAAAATATGGGGTTTGCTGGATTGGTGGTTTATTGCGTTAGAAACTTAAGAGAGATGATTGTCATAGCTGCAGGCTATTGGTAATCATAGTTTTGTATCTGTTGCTCTTTTCGTTTGACATTTAAGTCACAGCACAAACAAAGATGTTCTTAGTAACCGTCTCTCTTGGGTACAAGATAGCTATAGAACAAATAGGCAATAGGTCTCTGTCCAAGTTTTTTTGCCACAAATGAGCAAGGCACAATGCAATGAAGTGTACATTTTGGCATTGATTCAAGACTGAGCATTGAGGGATGTGGAATGGTTGCTTGTTGGAACCAAGCATAGGATTTTTCCCGGGTACCATGCATACCTGATGGCTATATTTTCTCATGGATGACTGTGTTAGCTTGCGGAGTGTATAGTTGCAAGGCAGAAAGGGAGAGAACCGTTGTAATTATAAAAATTATTGTGATAATGTGCCAGGCTCTTAGGACAGTTCAGTTTATAGTTCAGATGAGTTGCACATTTTTGTTCACTTTGCATGTAGAAAGACTGCTGCGATATTTTTGAGTTCTGATGCAATATATGCCATTGGGTAGACATAGTACTTCCAAAGACCTTCATGCTTCCAATTTTTTAAACCTGATAACTGTTTGCATTGTTGAACTCTAACTATGTGCTTTGTGCAGGTGTGGAATCCCCTGGGCATAGTTGGTGTTATAACAGCTTTCAACTTCCCATGTGCAGTGCTTGGTAAAGTCTTATACTGTCTCACATTATCTGACATTGTAGTTAAGTTAGGGCTAACATTTGTAGCTCTTTTCTTTTGGATCAGGTTGGAATGCATGCATCGCTCTTGTCTGTGGAAATTGTGTTGTATGGTAGGTGATTCAGAACCTATTGTTTGTAGTTGCTTGTTGTGATGCGAAAGCCTCTCTTTTACAAAGTGGTTGACTTCTCTTGTTAAGGAAAGGAGCGCCAACGACCTCCTTGGTCACAGTTGCAACAACAAGAATATTTGCTGATGTGCTCGAGAAGAACAATCTGCCAGGGGCCATTTTTACCACTGTTTGTGGAGGTGCAGAGATTGGAGAAGCTATCTCAAACGATCCGAGAATTCCTTTAGTTTCCTTCACCGGCAGCTCAAAGGTAAGGGCTCTTTCATGCTTTAATCTGTTTATTAATAGATAGATTTTCCAGAGTGGCGTTCCGCTCTACGACGCAGTTCTAAGTTAATTGATCTTTTGAAACCAATTTTTCCAGGTTGGACAGATTGTGCAGAGTCAAGTTCACTCAAGATTTGGAAAATGTCTATTGGAGCTCAGTGGCAATAATGCCATAGTAGTCATGGATGATGCAGATCTGTCTTTGGTGGTGCCTTCTGTTCTGTTCGCAGCAGTTGGCACGGCAGGGCAACGCTGTACAAGTTGTAGACGCTTGGTATATCATAGAATACCGTCTGGGTGTATGTTCTGGTGTCTCCATGCTGAAGGGCATGTTTTGGGCAAGCTTTAGAAAAGAAATCAAATGTATGCTCGTGTGTGTGTATGTGGTGTGGGTGTGTAGGAGCATATATTAGTACATAGTTCTACACCCACCCACTGCTGGGTATTGATGACGTTGGTGGGGATGTTAAGGATTTAGTCATTATTATGCATAATGGAGTTGATGGTTATATTGACTTGTGGATGACTATCATGTATCTATACCTTGCACTTCCCTTTAAAGGTGAATTTGGGCTTACCCTCATCTAGGGGTGTGTGTGTGTGTGTGTGTGTGACATTACAAAAAAGAAAGTGTGTGTGTAGTATGTAAGGTGATTTGTCAATGGTGTGTGTTATGTAAGTGCATATGTGCCTGTATAGATCACGTTCTGGTTTGCACTGGATACTAAGGGGACGTGTCTTTGATACAGCTTATTCATGAAAACATATATGATCGAGT
Source organism: Adiantum capillus-veneris (assembly GCF_014529385.1). Taxonomy (NCBI): domain Eukaryota; kingdom Viridiplantae; phylum Streptophyta; class Polypodiopsida; order Polypodiales; family Pteridaceae; genus Adiantum; species Adiantum capillus-veneris. The sequence continues at coordinate 62,992,813 of NC_140957.1, read as the reverse complement.
ACTTGAGAAACTGCTTCATGCTTATTCTCAAGTCAAGGTAGGGAACCCTCTGGATGAAGGCATTTTGATAGGCCCACTCCATACTCCAATTTCAAAAACTAATTTTGTACAAGGTGTACAAAAGATAATATCTCAGGTGAGTATGGGTTGTTTTACGTTAAATTCGAATTTTGCTGACTCTCTGGCTTTGTGTTAAGTACATTTGGGGGTTTTGGCTGTTAGGGTGGAAAAATCTTGACTGGTGGTCTGGGTCTAGAACGAGAGGGCAATTTTGTGCAGCCTACTGTTGTTGAGATATCACATGATGCACCTGTTGTCAAAGAAGAATTATTTGGACCGGTTTTGTATGTTTTCAAGTTCCAGGTACGTTGATCGTAGCGAAATATGCACTCCTTCATTTGTGGCCTCATTGGATAAGGTAGTGAAGTTATGATGTGGTGTTCAAGCAGTCTCTTGAAGAAGCTATCTTGCTGAACAACTCTGTTCCTCAAGGGTTAAGTAGTTCAATCTTCACGCGTAATCCTGAGGCGATCTTCACTTGGATTGGGTGAGTTCCTCTGTTTTTGTCTTCACTTGGACTCGGTATGTTCCTCTGCTGTTTTTTGCCTTCACTTGGGTTGGTGAGTTTCTCTGCTTTGAATCTGTTTTTGCCTTCACTTGGATTGGGTGAGTTCATCTGCTTTTGCTCTGTTTTTTGCTTTCACTTGGATTGGGTGAGTTCCCCTGCTTTTACTCTGTTGTTGCCATTGATAACCAAAAACATACTTTGGCCTCGAAGCTTTAGAGTGAGGAGGAAGCAGTGATGTAATATGTTGTATTTGCTTGTGTTTACAGACCCTCTGGTAGTGACTGTGGCATTGTAAATGTCAATATTCCAACTAGTGGGGCTGAAATAGGTGGGGCGTTTGGAGGAGAGAAAGCAACTGGTGGTGGTCGAGAAGCAGGTAGCGACTCGTGGAAGCAGTACATGCGTCGAGCTACTTGGTTAGTGTGTAGTTTCGTTTCCCAACAAATTATTGCCTCAGTTTTACAGGCATTTGTCTTTATCCTTTACATGTTTGTAATTGCAGTACGATCAATCATGGTAGAGAACTGCCTCTTGCCCAGGGCATTAACTTTGGAGCTTAAGAGAGAGAATTTCATTTGTACAGTACAAAAGAATGAAGACCACAGATTGCCCCTGGTCAAGCCTGGGGCTATACATGTATCCTGTGTATGTAGTATTTCCTTGCAAGAATAATGCTAAACTTGAAAGATAATGCCTGGGTCATTTGCACCCCTGCTAGTAGTAATATGATAGTTTTGCAGCCTTCTTTATGGAAAATCATGCTCAAAATGGTGTCTCCTGCGACATGTCCATCTTGTTATTTGCATTGTTCGTACGTCTGAGTTCCCCTTCCTCTGCAAATTTTCCCACCATTTATTTTTTACCTTTGATTATCATATATCTGCTGAATGCTTTGATTTGATTGCCTTGATCATGGCCATTTATACCTCGTTCTTTCTCTACTTCTATTTTTGTAGAAGACGACCTTAGGTTTTTTGAACCTTGTGAAGATGATTATTCTCCAATGTTCCTTCTCGTATATAGTAAGCATCCAAGTATAAATAGAGGACCCTTGCACATAGGCTTCAGGCTATGCAAGCTTCCACCCTGTCATCATCAGTAATGTAACACCAATAGATGTAAGGGATTACACATGTCTTTTTCTTTCAATATAGAACTATTATTAGACAGTTTTGTTTTGTTTTAAGTATGAACTTTTTTTTGTTTGATCGTATTCAACTATGCCTTTAGCTGTAACTTCCGTGTCATATCTAGCTAGATCAAATTGTTTAAAGCCTCCTTTGGAGAATTGGCATCACGTAATCGTCCAATCATCATGTCTTCCACATTGATGGATACCCAATATACAACCTTTCATGCTACTTGGTTTGAATTCTTGAAGGTCCACAAGTTGAAGAGTAGGTCCTTTCCATTGGCAAGGTTGGTGCGTCTTATTGACACTTCATTGTAGTCCTTGTAACCTTTACTCTAGGCGTTCAAGCTTGGAAGGTGTTTTTATCGAGCTTATTGCTGACAGTTTTGTTGATTCCATCGTTGCTAGACAGGTTTATAATCTGCACAAAACCTAGGACTAGGTAATAACTGTAACATGTGACCACAATGTTCATATGGAACACCGAACATGATGTTTTTTAGTATATAATAATCATGAAAATTTTATACCAATACATAAGCTTAGCAATTTTGCAACAAATGGAGATTGAAATGTGTCTAAAATCCAAACGTGGTTGCAAAAGAGTAGTCCAAGTGACTGCACGATCTTCGACAAAACTTGTTGAAATTAGATGTTGATGCCCCTCAAAGTCTGAAAGACTGATGTAGTACAAATATAGAAGGGAAGAGAGTGAAGAAACCCTCACTCTAAATTGCTTCTTATACTACTATCCCTTGTTGTTCATAGCTTCTTCGCCACAAATAGCCTTTGATACCATGCAAAGAGATAGAGAAGAAGATAGCTTGAGCTTTTGCAAGGGCATATGCACACTTCAAGAGCACACATTGGATATGGAGGTGGAGCTCATCTTCTTCATGCTTGCTTGTCAGTTGGTAAGGTAGATTTACAAAATATAAGTAGAAAACAAAACATAATGCAATGGTTATGTACAACGCTCAATGTGAAGGCACTAATGAGGGAGTCCACATTGTAGGGGGCATCACTGTGTGGGTAGACCATGTTTGCGAAGTCTAGTTGTAGTAGCATTGCCAATGACCTTTGGGTCCCTAGCTTGTTCTAATTATAAATGTAGAAGAGTCATCCAAGAAAATCACGTGTTGAGCTTGATATCCCATCAACAAAGGTTGGTGTGAATTTCTAGCATGGCTTCCACGTTAGGCATACAAAAGGGCCTTTATATGGCCCTTTCTAGTTATTGTTCACAAAACCCCGTCTCACACACACACACACACACACACACACACACACACACACACACACACGCACACAAATGTTTGTATATACAAGGTGAGTGGATAAGAGAGAGAGAGAGAGAGAGAGAGAGAGTTTCTTGCATTTTGCTAGATGTCAACATACATTACACAAAGTTGCCACGAACCATTATAGATAGAGCATTGGTTTTGTTCTAAAATTCCAAAAGCAAAAAATCCAAGGTTGTGCCGAAATGGGCAACTGTAACCTTGTGTTTACATTCCACAACTCAAATGCTCGTTATCCCCCTGCCAAAGCCTCTCTCTTGTTTGTCTCTCTATCTTGTTAGGATGTCATAATGCAAAGGGGAGGAGGAACGAATTAGGCTACCATTTATAACTCTTGAGGGAGAGTCATGGAGAAGTTGCTTGATTTGTCTTGTGATGAGCAAGGGCTTATTATTAGTTATTATGGTTGGTCCAATAATATGGAAAGACCCTTGTTTTGGGGCTAAATCACTTAGATTTGGCAGTTCAAGGGTCATTCTAACGTGAGAAAAAAGGTGGTGAAAAATGGTAGTATTCGTCTCTCGCTTATGCTGCCATTATAAATGGTCTCCTTGAGGCTAACCTTCTCTAAGACAAGTTTTTTCTTGGGTTGCTCGGCTTTGGAAGTTACCCGAGGGCCTTCATTGCTCTATAGTGATGGTTATCTAGATGCAACCACTTTGATATCATCGCTCTATAGTGATGGTTATCTAAATGCAATCACTTTGATAAGTTTCGAAGTATTTTTTTTTACTTTGTCCATCCTTAAATGAGGAATAAGGGTTTGGCTTTTATATTGTTGATGGGTACAATGTTTTAGTGGATACAAGATAGTGAGGCTCCCATTATACACTCTTATTGGTCTAGCTCTATATACATAATGAATTTTTTGGCACTATATTTTGGTGGTCTTTTGTTGCATCATTAGGACTAATTTTTATTGGTAATGATTAGTGCATAATAGGTTTGTGCATGATTGTTACAATGACACTTAACTAGCTTGAAATTAGTGCTTATTGCTTAAGATATTGGTAATCTTAAGCAATGTATAGCAATCCATACATTGCTATAGGGAATCATCATCACATATGGACAATTCCATGCCCATTCGACATTCTTCTCAGCCTTTTAGGGATGCATGTGGGTTGAGGAGCTGGTATTACAACAAGACACATGGTGAATTAATTTTAAATTGATAAAAGCTTAATACTTGTAGTTGGTCCTCATGTCACTATTGGTCCTCATCTCTCTCTCTCTCTCTCTCTCTCTCTCTCTCTCTCTCTCTCTCTCACACACACACACACACACACACACACACACATTCCTAATTGCTTTGCCAACATGGACAAATGCATTTATTCTACTAAAATGCTTGGCTCGTGTAGGTGAGAAAATCACTATATTCCGTATGTTATTTTTTATTGTTTTTTCTTTTGTCTTAACAAATAAGTTGGATTTCCCCCCTCTTTCATCTTTGTAGTTTAGTAGGCCTTCTTGAATTTTCACCTTGTTGAAATTACAAAAGAAGAAACCCCATGCGCTTCATCTATAAGAAATTTTCTACTACATCAGCACGGTCCATGTTCATAACTTGAAAGTCAAGGGTCATCGTATGATCTTGAACAATAAGCTCAACCCCTTGAACCACCGTGTCCCATACTTCTTTATCATTTCCAGACATCTGTTTGACTACAGTCACGTGTGTTCAAGGGATTTAAAAAAGCCCCTCCACACTTACATACTTTTGTGGATAAAATGACTCCTCTTTTTTAAGAAAGTAATAGTTTTTTTTCCTAAATTGAGTTAAAAAACCCCTGTGCATATGTTTTTGTAACTTTTCATCATTCAATATATCACTGTTGTTGAGCCTACATGATACAATTTTTGGGGTGAATCTTCCGGGTAAGAAGCCAAGGGTTATATCAAAATGAGCAAATGGGTCATGATTTCTCTGCCTAAGTGTATGTCTAAATGTGGCCAATTTGTGAGTAATTTACACATGCTTCTTGGCTAATGCTCTAAAGGGTGTCATATTGTCATTGCAAAATCAGTTATTTGGCTAGGTTTCAATCTAAGATTGGATGAGTCCACGTGACTCACAACCATAGGTTTTTATCTAATACAAAGGACTCGATACACTTATATGAGGTTAAAATTTAGAAAAACTTTGTTTTTATTTTAGAGTGAGGTATAAAAACCTAGTACACTTGCTAAATGTACCCTCCATTGTAATTTTTACTTGGTTTGTATAACTTTTTGGCATTAGGACATAAAAGTTGGCTATGTTGAGTGTTCAATACCACATGGCTTTTATATGACAAATGGCCTTGGAATGATGCTACCTTTTCTTTACATATACAAAAAAAGGGTATAGTATTGGTATAGTGTTGTGAGTAAAATTTTCCTAAAATATTATTTTTTTTTGTAAGTTTTCATAAGAAGAGTGATTGTCTATCATACAAGATGCTAAAACTAAAATTTGAGTTGGTTATGTAGGCTTTGGAGATGAATTGCTTCATTATTTTTAGACATAATTGCCTTTTCTTGTGAGGTAATTTGTCACAAATTACATGCTAAGCTCTCAAAAACGTATCTCAATTGTCAAACAAGAATAAAGATTAGAAAATCTTTAAGAATCCAACCAAAATAGATCCAAGGGTATTTTGGGAATTTTTGAAATTTGAGGGGCATATTGGGAATTTCCACAAATTAGAGGGATATTTTGGTAAATTTTCCAAGAAAAAACCCTCTCGTGATTGGGAAAAAAATCAATATTCCTAGGGCTTTCATTTCTAAGTTCATGGTGACGATACAACCCAGATTTTATGCCAAAATCTAAGATATTTGTAAATATAATGCCCAAAATTTAACCTTGAAAATTTAAGGCCAATGAACACCCATAGCCATGAACTTTTCTTCTTGTAGCATATGTTGGTAACGTTATTACGCTTATTCTTTTATTCATCTATTCTAACCATAAGCAATTAAGATTAACAAGAGTTGTCAAGGTGAGTTGGCCTAGTGGTAAAGGTGAGGGGCTCTAAGCGCACCATTATAGTTTAATCCATGAGACATGAGGGTGTGGGTGAGTGAGCACAATCTCGTCCTACATGCTGCTGGGTCTAGACTACTTCTCATTAATTAATTAATCCTAAAGATTCCCTCCCTCCTCCGAATGTCAACTGGAAAGTGTCCCCTCACTATTGTTCCCACCTCGGCCCTTCCCCCCTTTTCGCCCTGCATCCGCCAACTCTCAGCTCTCACAGAGATGCGCTCTACCTCCCACCATCATCCCCTCGTAGCACCCACTCGATCACACCTCCGCCCTTTCCCCCTGCCTGCGATGCACCAACTTGTAACGGCTCGGGTCTTCCTACATAGCCCAACTCTCGGCTCTCAGCACTCTGCGTATTCCCCAAATTTACTCATCGTGACACTCCTTCAAACTTGCTCCAGCATGCACGTCCGCGGTTTCGAATTGATTGAGAGAGAGAGAGAGAGAGAGACGCATTGCCCCGTCGCCCCAAACAGGCGTCGCCCCTCTCAGTGTTCCACGCGCCATCCCCTGGCCTTTTGCTTTCATAAAATCATCTCTCTCTCTCTCTGTGACATGTACCATGTCCATTCCTTTTCTCCTCAAAAGATTGAGAGCATCTTCCAAGATACCCCAAAATTTGACTTGCTTCCAAAATCGTAGCAACATACTTAGCCGAAGCAAAGCTTTAAACGACTTTTTTTAAAAAAAAGATTAACAAAGGTTATCCGGGTCATGGGTTCAAGTGCGATGAGGCTACCCTTATTCTTTTGACTTTGTATTGACGAGGGTGAGAACAATGATTCTTCTTAGCCTTTGTTTGTTGACTTATACCATCTTTCGTTGGACTGCTAATATATGCTGCCACTTGGGTTTGTGTGTGTACCACATTTCAAACCCATGCTTGTAGCCTTGTTCTCCCTTCGTAGACGCACCCAAATTTACCCTTCTTTTCAGCCTAAACATTGACTCCTTTCCCTCCCTTTACTTCAATGGAGTCTTCATTTGTCCTTCAACCAAGGGTAGGCACAATCTATCAAGGTGGCCTTATGTTGCACGACCTAAATTAATACTCTTTTAATTTCCTAGTACCAAGAGCTTGCGAACCTTGTCAAAGGTTAGGCCAGTCAAGAAGTAATGGCAAACTAAGAATCTTTTGCTCCCTCTATGAAAGTCACGAGTGAGACTCGCACTGCCTCTAGTTGCGGTGTTGTCTATGACGTCAAAAAGAGACAAGCTATTCAAGAGCAAGTACAATCAATATTAATAAAACCTTAGGGGCTATTTCCCTAGTCCAAATGATGGATTGGCCACCCTAACTCGACTGGGATGACTCACCTTAAGAGTCGGGTTGCCTTCACCTACGGGGGTCGGGTGTGTGTGTTGTAATTTCAAAGTTCTACTCTCTCTCTCAAAAAAAATTATATATATATATATATATATATATATATATATATATATATATATTAATAAAACCAAAACAAAATCATAGCTCTTGAAAGAAAAACCTTCATCCGCCATTATTGCACTTGAATGCACACCCAATCCTTTTATATCCCTCAAAACAATAAACTCTGTGTGTCATTTCAATTATAGTCTCCAAACGAAAGCAACCAAAAATTAAAAGGCAAGAACAAAGCAAAACTTAGACTTTCATATGGAATAATGTGGTATATATTTTGTTCCAACTATTGAGGAACATCACCTACTCTATATAGCTTCAACATCTATCTATCATAAGCAAAGCCAAATGAAGACACTACATTTAAGGGTTTTTCCCCATGTCTCTCTCACAAAAAACTTCCTGTTCCTATTTGCTTGTCAATTGCATGGAAATATGGTAATAGCCAAACAATTCTTGATAGAAAGTTAACTCATAAAGACTCATTAATATGTAATTTGGGTTGTAGTGATGGCTAGCAATAATCAACACAAATAAGCTTGAATTTATACTCACTAATTTCAAATACAACAACTAACATAATATAACATAACATTTGAATTATAACTTGTAACCTCAAAATTATATAGACCATCTCATTTGCCGTTACAAGTCCTCTCCGTAAAGGTGAATTTGATAATGGAATTAGGAGTCATCATCTTTTATCAATTACAATCATCCTTCTATCATCAAATACTCAAGCATTATCCGGAACAAAGTGTGATGCTCTTCCCAATATATAGATAACCATAGCTTAATTTGCCATTTTTGTTAAAAATGTATGTTGAGAAAAATCTTGAAGAATCAAGTATAGTTGGTTATAGTGAGTTAGAATTTAAAAAAACAGAAGACGAAACACATATAAAAACATTTTTTATCAAACCTTATACATTTGTTAGATGTAAGACTTCTTCGTATAAAATGCTGGAAGTGTAAACCATTGGCTATGTGTTATTTTTATTTGATCTTTGAGCATCATCAAGGACTATTTTGTGTTGGGGTAAAGGCGGTGTGCCTCTTACCTTAGTTGGACGTGCCAGAGGCGTGCGATCGTCCATCACTTGTATATCCCTTATTTTTTACTAAATAGAAGAATAAAGGACTCTCTCTCACATATTGTGGTGAGTTGATATACCCACATCCTGTGCGCTCTCTCTCTCTCTCTCTCTCTCTCTCTCTCTCTCCACACACACACACACACACACACACACACCGCATTTGCGCACTCTTTAGCTGGCATCAGAGCACAATGTGGTTACACTACTATGGAAGATTTTATGTGTTGATGCGATTGAGCACCTCAAGTGTTGGTGAGCTAATTGAGAGTGTTTTCTCTCCATAGGGAGCTCCTTTTGTTTTAAGCTTGGTGCACTTCTCTTCAACATTGGTTTATGAGCATTGCCCTTGTACATGTTGCAGAGCCATAGCTTTACTAATGGCAATTGATACATGTGATAGTTCTGAGTTCACGACAATGACTCGTGTGAGACAACGGTCTCGTTCATGTCGACACTTGAGATGTTGGCATTGTGGTTACACAAGTCACATTAGATTATGTTTCTTTAAATGCATGAGGCACCGGCACAGTTGTATGTGTGATGCAAAGACGGTTTTGCTGCAAACTGAGAAATGGCTTTCTTAATGATGGTGGTGTCACGTTTACCTTTACTGTTCCTCTTGTTTTTATGTCGGATATAGATGCCACTTGCTCTCAATGGCTGCTAGATAAGTATGCAACATTCCACGTCACATCATGTCATGAGTGGTTTAACACTTTTGCTAGTGGAAGCCTTGGTTGTTTGCATCTAGCTGACGGATCAACATATGACATAGAGGGTGCAGGAGATATATGCTTCTCATTACCCAATGGTGCATCTTATATGCTACGACATGTGTATTATGTTCCTGAGATTGCACAAAGTTTGATCTCGGTGAGACAGTTGTGAGATAGTGGATGTCACCTGTTGCTTAGAGAGCAGTTCTTCCAGATGTGTTGCGGTTTGTTAGTCATTGCGTGGGGAGCCATGATTGGCTTGGTCTATCCTATGCATGTATCTGTCATGCAAGACGAAATAATCTCAAATACATTACAGTTATTTCAATGAGAGACTGGACACATATCTTTTTCCGATGAGCTCCACGACATGTCTATAGATGCAAAGTTAGAGCGGCCATGCTCTACCGAGATACATCAGATTGATCCTCTTAGAATAGAGATGCCTCCTACCATGGAGATGAGAGATACGGAGTTCTTTGCCATGCTCATGATAGAGATGATATGTTGATGCCAAGACATGTGGATACAATCCCTATGGACGATGAGGGAGGACAACTACCCTGAGTTAGGATGGACACGTCCATGCGTGACTAGTTCTGGCGGTGATGCAGTGAGGCTTGAGATATCTACTGTGGATAAATTGGTAGAGGTCACTGCTCATGGCGTTGATGCGATTAGCATGGATATGTTGGCAGAGATTATGCATTTGTCTCAACTTTCAAGACTCTCATGTATGACCTCTTAGTGTTGAGACCCGATATAACACCTGTAGTGGGAGCATTTTCAATTGGGATTGTCAGCTATGTGATGACTGACACTAGCATGATGCATCATGGACTAGTGTAAGTCATCACAGGATACCTGCAAGGTATGCATGCTGATTCTAGTAGGGATATAGACTTTTGCACACCGCTAGAGCCTATACAGCGGCATGCATCTACTTCGAGAGAAACAGTGGATATAGGTTGAGATAAGATTCCTTCTTATACCTCTTGTACATGCTACTAGGTCCTATAGTAGTATCCCTTATCGACACATTTGCCTTTAAGTAGGAGATTGTTGGGGTAAAGGCGGTGTGCCTCTTACCCTGGTCGGATGTGCTAGAGGCATTCAATCGCCCATCACTTGTACACACCTTATTCTTTACTAGATATAAGAATAAGGGGCTCTTTCTTACATATTGTGGTGAGTTGATCCACCCACATCATATATTCCCTCCCCCCCTCCCCCCCCCCCCCCCCCCCCCCCCCTGTGTGTGTGTGTGTGTGTGCACGCGCGTGCACATGCACCGCATTTGCACACTCTTCATTTTGCTGGTAGATGAAGATCTCACATGATACATTGCAACATATAGCCGACCATGAATGAATTTTGTGTAGCTAGACACAAACCCAAAATTTCAAGTGTTTAGGAACCTTGTACCTTGTTGATTGTCATTCCAAATGCAAGACTCATTGGATACTATCTACACATCATTTCAAAAGGTAGTCCATAAGAACAGCCTACAATAAAGTCTATTCTTGGCATGAATATGCTTTGGAGTTCACTAGTAGTATTAGGGAGACACCACATGTGTCACCAAAATTTCCTTTTTGACCCCTACATATGTTATGCAACCCACGTATTGTATTGTTATGTGATACCATATGGTAACCTTTAGTTAATATCTTGAGTAAACACCTTGTCTCCAGCATGCGACTCAATGATACTTTTGCATCTATGATTCTATGGTGAAACTACTTACATATTAGCCTTGTTTCATTGCACAAACCCTATTTAGGAATTAAATTGCAAAGAAGCATAATAGGGGCATTTTCTTTCAATTGCAAAGACTGTGGTGAAAAACCACCACATATCTCGAGAGAGTTTAAAATTTTAGTCATTTTATCTATATTTAATTTATTAATAGCATACCACCAACATCATTGTTAGAATTAGCATTATTGTTGATATTGAGGAGAGATATGTACGGGTGCCATATATCCCCTCTCTCTCTCTCTCTCTCTCTCTCTCTCTCTCTCTCAATCCCCAAAATAATATTTTAGAGATAGAATTCCACCACAATCTAGAAATGAATTCTAGAAAGATAGTCTAAGATTTTTAAACAGAGAACAAGCTAACTCTATAGAGAGTACGGGGTCAATTTTTACTCTTTCTAGCTATTGAAAACTTGAAAGTCAAAATTGAATTTTCAAGGTCATGCTTACGATACAACTAATATCTATGCCAAAATCCAAGATATTTGTGAATAAAATGCCCAAAATTTAATTTTAAGGCCAATGAACACCCATACTTATGACCTGTCTTCTTATACACTATATGATGGTAAAGTTCTTACACTTAATTCTTTTATTCATCTATCCTAATCATAAGAAATTAAGATTAACAAGGGTGAATTGGGTCATGGGTTCAAGTGTGATGAGGCAACCCTAATTCTTTCGACTTTGTATTAGCAAGGGTAAGAACACCGATTCTTCTTAGCCTTTGTTTGTTGACTTATGCCATCTTTTGAGTGCTGAAATATGATGCAAAAAGCTAAACATGTACTTGCCACTTGGATTTGTATGTGTACCACATTTCAAACCCATGCTTGCAGCCTTGTTCTCCCTTCATAGACACACCAAAATTTACCCTTCTTTTGAGCTTGAATATTGTCTCCTTTCCATCCCTCAATTTCAATGGATTCTAGGGTAGGCACACTCTATTAAGATGTCCTTATGTTGCACAATCTAAGTTAATATTATTTTGATTTCCTATTGCCAAGGAGCTTGTGAACCTTGTCAAAAGTCAGGCAAGTCAAGAAGTAATGTCAAATTCAGTAAGCGATACCCCTCCCCAAGGTATGCTTTTACACAATTTCAATATACATTATAGCTGCAAAATCCATAACATAGGGGAGGAGCTCTCAACACTTGACGTAGCATGGAGTATAAGCAAAAACAAAATGGAGGAATACCTTTTTCTGACCAAATATTGTTGTACAACCAAAGAGGTGCATAAGGAGTATGGTTTGAGCATGGAGGGTGTGCTTCCAAAGGATCTTACAAAAGAAGACCTCCCTGATGACCAATGGATGACTATTTTCAAGCAACGCTACCTAAAGAATGCAAAGAATTACTTGAATCATGTGCAGCCAAGACTGGTTGAAGATTGAAGGTTCCTATTCTATAAGGTGTACCAAGCCCCTCCATCTTGTGGGGAGATCACTTCAAAGTTTGCACGCTGTTTTGCTTTTAAGAATTTCCATGCGGCAAAAGGGACCATGCAAGCCATAAGGTTGCATGGGCAAGGTTTGGAGAGACTGTATTCAGTATGTGTGTCAGCCGCCCGGGAGGGTTGAAATGGAAGGTTGAAACTTGGCGAAGGGCAAACGGTGCCTCCCACGGAGGCCACCCATCATCTATTAAGAAGCCTCATCTTATATAAAGTGGTAGTAATCTCTGTATAGAGGTAGACACCCCACAGCGTTCCATAGAGACACTTGACTATGTTATAGACCTAGAAAGTATTGTTGAGAGAGTGCCTCAGACATATGCAACTCTGATACGAAATCATCTCTACAACAGAACAAGGAAACTTTGTTGAGAGCAAAGGGTTCCAATGTTGTGGCAAAGAGGATAAAAGATGACATAGAGTACTATGAACTACAGCTTGCAAAACTAAAGGAGGAAAACCCTTGCAATGATGAGGACATCAAAGAGGTGGAGGCTGATTTGGGAGCCAATCGACACATGCTTCACCAAATTGAAAACAATGAGGACATGAAGAAGCTTGAGAAGGAATTTGATTTGCAACAAGTAATTCTTGACATCCAATAACTTATATTTGTTGCTCCCTTGGTAGTTCTAATACATCTCGTGGTTTATGGCAGTTTTTGGTACTTCAGCTAATTTTTTCAATAATGGTAGATTCTGGCAAGTCTAGCAGTTTTGAAATCCTTTGGTAGTTTGTTGTATTCGTGAAAGCTCTTGGTATTTTTTGGTATCTATAAATCCTGCTTTGGTAGTTTTGTCAGTGTTTGGTCCTTTTGCTTCTGTATGGTGGTTGCATATTTTAGGCACATTGGTAGCTTCAGGTAGATTTTTTGAATTTTTTCTGTGCTATTTTGATAGTTTCTGTTCATACTGGTATCTTTTGGGTCTTTTTGGCTTTACTTTCTTGTTTTGGTGTCTTCTATTATATCGTTATTAGACATTTGGTAGTCTGGTAATTTTGTTGTTTTGGTAGTTTTAAATGTGCTGCTAGTACCACTAGACCCTTACTGTCTGTTTTTTGTAGTTTTTGGTTACGCCTTGGTAGTTTATGGTGTGGATCTAACAAGGTTGTTTTGGTAGTTTTTGGTTACGCTTTGGTAGTTTATGGTGTGGATCTAACAAGGTTGTTTTGGTTATGTTTGTAAGGTGTGAGCTTTGTCCTAGAGTACTAGAGTATGAGTCAAGGAGAGGAAAGGTGAATTTATCCCACATGCAACGGTGCAAGGTTGTAGAGATACTTAAAGCTCATTTCATGAATGAATAAACACAAGTCTATTTTGCATTACATCTCTCTTGTTTATGGTGAGCTTGTGATGGCTTAGCAACAACTCAAGATCATGTTTATGAGTCCAAGTTAATTGATCTTGGAACCTAATTCGCTTCAGTGATAATCTAACCAGCACACACTCACTTGTGTTCATGATGTTTCTCTTTCATCCACCCTAGCTAGCATGGCCCCATTCCCATCAAGTGGTATCAGAGCTTTAGGCTATGCTAGCTAGGTTTATCGTCATGCATTAGTGTGTTAGTGATTAGCAATCTCTATTTGCATTAGCTTAATAATTTCAATCCCTAATCGTCATTTGAGCATGAGCATGCTCCGCTCCACTACCCTTCGGTGATTAGAAGAAGAGGATTTATCATTTAGCTTGTTTATTTCTTGCATCATTTCTCTTCAATTAACCTTTGTATTTAGTGTGGTTTTTGCCTAGTTCTCGTTTCCAATTAATCGCTTTGATTTCATAATTTCCTTTGCATTAGAGGAGTGTGTGCAAAGTCATTGCAGAGAGCTATCTATGGATTGTCTACTGGTTTTAAATGGGCATCATATGTGCAAGTAATTGATCAATTAATTTTGACGAATGGTGCTTCTTCACTCTGTGAAATTTGTGTGTGACATGTGTGCCGAACTAAAAGAATAGGTGTGTGTGTGTGTGTGTGTGTGTGTGTGTGTGTGTGTGTGTGTGTGTTGTTTGGATTTGCCTTTCGAGCACGTGGAAGGGTCCCATCTCAAGGGTTTTTGAACTTTTTTGGAGGGCCATGCTCGCATGTGGCAAGACTCCAAGAATCCAAAACAGCACTCTGCGACATCCTAATTCCCCTTGCTAATGGCTCTCAACAACACCTGCATTTTCCATCAGCTACCTAAGTTGCTCAACCAGTTCAGTGCGCACATGCATTAGCATGCACAAGCCTCGCAAGTTGCAAAAGATCTTGGCTCAATTCAACACTCCCTGAACCCACCTCATCATCACCTCGTTGCCACATCATCCCTGCTCAAGCCAGTACACTGATCTTCTACCACTATTGAAATGTTGGCTTTGCCACCCAGTGGTCACGTGGTTGTCCTCGTCACTTGCCGCTTGTAAATATTCCCTTTTTTGTTTTATTTCAAAGTGTAATATCCTTTCATTTGGAGCCCACTATTGAAGCCCTTGTACCCACAGCTTGCAAGGATGAACACCCGCTAACTTCCTTTGGCCCTACATAGAGGACTTTCCCACGATCCTGCAAAGGGAGTCTTCCCATCAAAGGTTTAACTTGGAGTTCAGTCCCATGCCACCAGAAGAGAATATATTTATCATGAAGCCCTTGAAAGGGGCAGTTCTCATGAGCTCCAACCCGTTGCTCCATTGTTTCAATATATCAACCGCATAAGGACTCTCAAGCTCTCCATAAGGGGAGTGTCCCACCGGCACTATTGTTGAGTTATCCAAACTTCAAAGCCTCGACATCAAAGCTACCAAGGCTTTCAAAAGGGCATAATCAAGCAAGGATTCCCCACCATCAAGTTCTTTATTCCTATTGTGAAGAGTGACTTCACCTCGAGTGAAGAGGTACTTCACATTGAAGAAACAATTTAAAGTGCATATTAAAATTGAAATTCTTGCAACCAAGCACAATAACTTGTATATAGATTTCCTTTAATTTCCTAAGGAGAATTTGTGATGGTGTAAAGAGATAGACACTAGCTAGGAGAGTCTCCTAAGCTAAGACCCCTCTATTAGTGCAATGGAAGAGAAGGGGATTGGGAAATTTAACAGGGAGGGCTTTCATACTTGGCAAACCAAGTTGAAAGGCTACTTAATGAAAAAGCAGTTGTAGGAAGTAGTTAAGCCAACACTCACTCATCAAACATCTATTGGTGGTGCACAAGTATTGACACAAGCTATGAATGCACAAAATCAAGCCAAGGACGAAGTAGTCATTAGGAATCATAATCACTTAGTCTACACTACATGACAATTATGTACACTTTATTGATGACTGTGATACCTCATTAGTTGCATGGGAAGCACCAGAAAAAAACTTTGGATCTAGGAAAAAGAAGAGCAAAGTGAGCTTAAAAAAAGATCTATACAAATTGCAAATGGAACATAACAAAAATATTGCAAGCTTGGTCAGTTGCCTCAAAAGCATGACCACACAACTAGCTTATGTAAACAGGGGTAGTACCAGAGGAGGACAAAATCGCAGTTCTTCTAGCAACCTTGCACCTAGCTTTGACCAGATACTGACCATCATTGAGGAGAAGGATCCAATGCCAGATTTCTAAGATATAATCAACTCTTTAATGTCCAAGGAGAAGAAGCAAGGGAGGAATGTTGATTCAGGAGTGGGAGCTTTTGTAGTTAGCTCAAGTAACAAAACCTATTTCAAGTGTGGCAAAGAAGGGTACATAGCAAAGGATTGTCTAACATCAAAGAATTGTAGCATTTGCGGAAATAAGCACCACCTTCCTTCCAACTGTTTCAAAAAGGAAAGAGGCAGCACCACCATAAATCCAAGGCCCAAAGTATATTTGGCAGAAGAAGACAAAGATGAAGATGAAGATGAAGAAGAAGGTGGAAATAGCCTTCTAGTCTACGACGACATTCTCTAGCTTCTTTGTTTTGCCTTTCCCCTTCAATTGTATTTTTTGGAGATAGCTTGGACTAGCTTGGTCTCAATTTTATACATCTGTTTGAGGGGAGGTGTTTGAGTGTCTCTTGGATTAGAGATATTTTTTCTCTTGGATTGGGGATGGTCTCCTAGATTGGAATGTACCAAAGATGTTAGTTTCGTTAGTTTATTCCTAGTCCAAACCTCAAGGGGAGGATTGTAAGGTGAGAGCTTTGCCCTAGAGTACTAGAGTATGACTCAAGGAGAGGAAAGGTGGCTTTATCCCACATGCAGTGGTGGAAGGTTGTAGAGCTACTTAAAGCATCCATGAATAAACACAATTCTATTTTGCATTACATCTCTCTTGTTTATGGTAAGCTTGTGATGGCTTAACATTCCCATCAATGTTTGAATAGTTTATTTTTGTCTTGGGTGTATTTATAATGCTTTTGGTACTAACTAGAATCTTTTTGGTACTAATTGGTAGCTCATGGTTGTGAATTGGCTCAATTTTTAGTAGTTCATGGTTGTCTTCTATCCCTGATGACGTGGTAGTTTTTGGTACTATTTGGTAGATACCTTGAGGACTGCCTGCTAGCTTTTGGTACTAACTGGCTAGTACCAAACTGGTTGGTACTAACTGGAAGCTTTTGGTAGTATTCTATTTCCCCCTTTGTTAGTTTATGGCTGCTTTCCATCAATGGTGTTTTGGTGGTATTGGTAGTTTTAAGTAGTTATGGTAGCTTTTGACAATGTTATTTAGGTAACTATTAGGGTTTTCTTTTCCTTGCTTATGTTTCAACTACTAATTGGTAGCTCATGGTTCTATTTTTGGTAGTTCATGGTTGTCTTCTGTCATTGATAACTTGGTAGTTTTGGACCTTTGGTAGTTTTTGGTACTACTTGATAGTATGATTCCTTGAGGACTGCCTGCTAGCTTTTGGTACTAAAACTGATAGCTTTTGGTACTAATCCGGTTCCCACTTTGGTGTTGTTTGGCAATAGGTTGAGTATGATATGCCGGAGGCAACATGGAAGGAAGCACAAGGCCACACCCTCTTTGTGAAGCAGAGGATTGTTGATGTTAAGCTTAGGAAGAGATTCATGTTATAACCTAGTCCCTAGGTTGTTCATTTGGTGGGTATGATCCACGTGTTTGGCATGTGTGTTGCATGTGGTGAGCTAGTCCGCAAGGGTTGTTGGAACCTTTATGCTTGAATGCCAACATCAGTATCACCCCCTTTGCTTTAGTGCTTTGCTACAAAAGCAGGGATCATTGTCCCAAACCTGATTGTACTTTGGTGATCCCCGAGGTGGAAAAGTCCTAGGTCACTGAGCATCATGTTGTGAAGAGTATATGCGTGTTCTGCAAATCATATGCTTACCTGCACTGAATGTGAGGTTGTTTATAAGTACATGCTATCTTTTTTTGTTTTTGCATAGGAGGAGGATGTTGCAGCGGCTGGACCCACTGGAAGAAATGGAGAGGCGGTCAAGGATGGACAAGGTGCCACAAAGTCTGCTGTTGCAAGTCGTATATGGGAGGAGGATGAGGTGACTAAAGATATAGGGGATGTTCTCCATGATTTAAATTATGGTAGTATGGAAGCAAAAGAGACTGAGAAGGGACAACATTGTGATACCATGGGGGACAATGAAGGAAACAGTGACTACAAGGACAAGGATGTTGAGAATAAAGACGATGTGGGAGGTAAAGTCCCTCAAGAAGTGGAGCTGGATGTTGTCGGACCAGATACTAATGACACAAAGTTTGAAGATCATATCACTAGCAAGGATGAGAATAGGCAAGGGGAAGGTCCAGCAGACAAGAAGGGAGTGAAAGAACCTAAAGGGGCAAGGGAAGAGACCAAGCAGGGGGTGGAAGAACCTAAAGGGGCAGTGGAAGAGACCAAGCATGGGGTGGAAGCCAAGGAGGATGAGGGGGAGGCGAAGAAGGGGTTGGAAGCCAAGAAGGCGAATTAGGGGGAGGACAAGATGGGGTGGATGCCAAGGAGGGGAAAGGGGTGGATGATGCCAAGAAAGGGAAAGGGGAACACGCCAAGAAAGGGAAAAGGTAGGCAAAGCAAAGAACAAGGATGGGGTCGAGAATGCCAAGGAGGAAGTGGCAGCACAGGATGTTGTAGAGAATTCAACAAGTGATTTTACTGATTTGGCGACCCTGTCAGAGCTTTTTTGTGTGCAAACAAAGAAGCACAATCGTGCCCATGACTAGTTGACTCGTGGATGCAAACTGTAGCCCTTCTAACATGCAAATGTATTTCGCACAATATGCTTTTCATTTCACCGAATCAATTCAAATTTTGGCCTCTATAATATTGTGGTGTGTTCATCTTGTAAGTGTGTTCCAATGTTACTATTCATTTCCAAACTAAGTATTGCACAATACAGTACCAAACTGGTACTATTCAGTACCATTTCCGAACTAAGTATTGCACAATAGAGTACCAAATTGGTAATATTGAGTACCAAATTTGGTAGTTTTTGGTGTCATACCAATTTTCTCTTTTTGATATGATAATTGCAATATCTGTTTGCACTATCTATTTGCCTCCACTCATATGGATTGTTGGTATTGTAGTAAATTCTTGGTGGCTAGATGAGCCACTAGCAAACACAACGCTTGCGTCTCATGTGGCTCCTAAATCCGGGTGGCTAATTGTGCTTGAGCTTAATGGGGTGTTATTGACAAGTTGCAGCGAACTTCAAGAAGGACTTTGGGTTTCGGACAAGAAGGTCCAACCACGGATCGTCAGACTCAATAGCTCGCTAATTTGTCTTGTAAGGCCAGATGTTGAGGAGTTCATACTAACTTTTAAAAAGAAAGCCAAGCTAATTTTGTGGTCCTGCTATAAAAGGAAAAAAGTGTTAGACATGTTGAACACTTGCTTCCCCCAACATGTGAGGCAGAAGCACTTTGCAGGTAACTCATGTAAGCCTTGAGTGTTTCAGAGGTTAAGTTACACACTTCTAACCTCCTCTTTGGCATGGCAGATACACTCTCTCACGAAGACTGTGAGTCTTGGCGGCAAAGTACAGGGGAGGTGTTGCACGTGCCCAAAGAGGTGGGCAACAAGCCTATTTTCCTAAAGAACCTATGGACAATGTGGGCAAGGCACCAAAATTTTGATGCTAGCAATACAATTATGGTGGATGACTATAGATACAAGTCACTCAAAAATCACTATGAGAACTGTCTTGCAATCAGATCATACTACCCTATTGTGGTAGAAAAAGAACACCCTTTTTACTTGGCAGACCTATTTTGCCGTGGTTGCTTGGATGGATACGCAATCGGTACCCAACAGCGTACACTCGCAAGAATCCTATCTTTGACATAGAAGATGATATTTTTGGGTATGCTGTTAATTAATTCATACAGATGGAGGGTTAATCTTACAGATTTGATCCCCCTTACCTAGGAGATTCTTGAATTGTTGTATTTGGTGAAATTTTGTATCATGTTGCATATTATATAATGGAAAACCACTTTTTTGGTACACTGCCTTGGGATCTTGATCTCTAGTGTCTTTTTTGTGTTGTCTAGTAAATTGTAGTCTAAAAGCATATTTTTTGAAATCCCTGACACTGCTGTTAATACAATGGTGAAAATGTACAAAATTTGGTGCTAGAACAGTACCAAATTTTGTGTTATCCACAGTACTAAACTTGGTGCTATCCAATACCAAATTTCCTTAAGAATTTGGCACTGTTCAATTCATCCTGGTAGTGAGCCATGTTGTCTATCAGGTTTTGGAGACCCTACTGTGTATCACTTGTATTTGAAACCCTAAAATTGCAAATATATAGTTGCAGCTTGGATCCATTGTCTTGCACCAAATGCTTACAATATTGTACATGAACTTATGCAAAAAATTCTACAGTATCAAATTTTGGTACTGGCTGTCATCACTTTGGTACTGATTAGCTCCCTTTTGGTACATGATCTTATGTAAGGGATTCTACAATAAAATTTTTGGTACTGCTTGTCATCACTTTGGTGCTTGTTATCTCCCTTTTGATGCTGGTTAGTATTATTTTTGGTATTGGTTAGGGGCAAGTTGGTACAGAGCTTGATAAAGTTAATGTACAACAATCTCAAATATTGAACAGAGGAAGCGAAGAATAGCAACAAAAACAATACATCATGAGGAGAAAAATATGTATTATGTCTAGGAGAAAAAGCATTCACTTTCCCACTTAGGGTTCTTGAATTGTGTTTCAAGTAACATGGATGCACCATCGCTCACATCATCATCATATGGCATGCTATTGTATATGTTCTCATATACTTCAGTAGATAACTTGAATTGACAAAGGACTCCTGCAATAGGCTCCATCAAGAAACGTATGGCCCTTACAAGATGTGAGTAGATCATGACTGAAGATGTTTGATCCAATAGGCTATATGTATCAACTTTTCCTTCATTTGGCCATAGTAGAAGCCTTCAACAACCTTCCCACCTCTAACAATCTTGTTCTGCCACTTATCCTTTTGTGCTCTTATTGTATGGTACAACACTTTCGTGCATTTGATAAGGTAGAAGTCCTTTATAGCCTTGGCTACTTTCATTGCAAAGTTATCCCCAATGGATAGCATTCCACATAACATTTCAGGGCATCCTTCATACAGTGGCAAGATAGAAACTTGGCTCATCGGCATAGAATTTGAATATCCATCATCCTCCTCACCAAGCTCTTTGTTGTCCCTTCGTGTATTTAGAGACTATGGTAGTGGTTTGATGGAATCATATTTCCATTCTTTTATATGCATTCTATTTTTGCATCTTCTCCATAGCCCACTCATACATGGATCACAAAAGCATAAAAGTGTTTGAAATTGTATGGTGCATTGGTTGTCCTTTGAATACCCATCATCACAATGAAATGAGTGGGAGCCCACGATGTGCTCATAGTCCCACTGGAGATCACGTTGCACATCATCCGTGCCAATAAGCTAGAAGACTCTCTGTGTATTAGACTTGTGAGATTGTTCTCTTGGCTGAAAAGTTGCATTCAAAAAGTTGACCACATCAGTCGCACACTTCATAGGCCAGCCATCTGGTTTCAATTCCTCATGCGCCAAGGTTCTCTTGATGACTACCCCTACCCCATCATGCTCTCCTTTTCCATGGCCGGATGCTAAGAAGTTATGCATCATGTGCAAGCCTGTCATCTAATAGTACCTAGCCACAAAATAGTAAGGTCTACGAGCTTTGAATTGTGGTCAAAATGTTGACCACATCAATCAGACACTTCATAGTCCAGCCATCTCGTTTCAATTCCTCATGCGCCAAGGTTCTCTTGATGACTGCCCCTACCCCATCATTCTCTTCTTTTCCATGGCCGGATGCTAAGAAGCTATGCATCATGTGCAAGCCTGTCATCTAATAGTACCTGGCCACAAAATAGTAAGGTCTACGGGCTTTGAATTGTGAAGCAGCACCATCTGACCACACTCAATGGTGCTTCAAACAATGTCCATGTTGTTTTAGCCACTTTTCATGAAGCATGAAACAATGTTGTACAAACAATGTATCATGATTCCCATCATCTGATAAGTAGAAGGGTAGCGTTTTTTGAACACCACCTTCTACATTTCTTACATAAGTGATTTACACAAGTATTGTGACTTGAGTAGATCACCAATGCATTGACTGAATCTCATTCTAACTTTTAAAATACTAATTCTCTACAAAGTCAATAACTGATACAATGACATTACTAGGAAACTTGAGCAAACAATCCTTGAATTGTTGGGCTTGTCAGTGGAAGACAAAGTTGTGCTTGATAAAGCTTGTGAGGTGGGCTGAACATAGGCTTAGAAAATCTGGACTTTTCATTCGTTGCATAATCAAGCCCTTTCTCTTCTTCTGACTCCCACCTGCATCAGCATGTCCCATTCCAACATCCATGAAAACCTTCATAGACACCTCCCTGCTAACCTCTGTTATCTCATTGGGACAAGAACTATCAATTCAGGTTTGTTATTTTCAACTAAAGAATCCCTTGATCATTAGGAAAAATATGAATCCTCTAGGGGCCCTTGGGATTAAGGTTAATTAGAGGCCAGCCAATAGGAAGAGAGTGGTGGACACACTCTATACTCTCAAAAAAGTAGGGGATCAATGTAGCCTTATACCTCTTAATGGCCTCTTACCTAGTGAGAAGGTAAGGGAGGTGGCCAAGGGAAAGAAATGGGGGGGGAGGGACCACTTTGACCTCTTTTCCTCCACTTTTTGGCTCGGATTTAAAAATACACTAAAAAATTCAAATTTTAAAAAAATTTCAAAATTCAAGTTTTCCCTCCTTAAAAGACCCCAAACCTATATCATGGTCAAAAAAGTATTTTTGACCTCCAAAATAAAAAATGTGCACTAAAAAATCCAAAATTTTGAATTTTTTCAAAAGAATTCAAAACATCATTTCCACCCTCCAAAGTCTTTCCAAACCTTTTCTATAGCTAAAAAGTGATTTTCTCTCTCTACAAACCCGTTTCCAAGCTCTACATTGCTGCAACAACCACATGCACCCCCTATAGTCCAGCATTATCTCTCTGCTAGCTTTCTCCCACCTCCATTGTAGCACCAAGCAAGCTCCTCCCCCATTTCTTCCCGTTGCCCACCACATAGTTTCACACCAAGCTAGCTCCTCTCCCTTGTCTAACCTCCATTATAGCATGAAACAAGATTCTACTCCTTCTCCTTTCATTCACTCACACTACATGGAAACCTCTACTCCTGAAGGTGGCAAAAGTATGAGCTCACATGACTTGCATACCACAACAATAGGAGGTGTGAATAGTGTGTGGGCATTGCAATGGTTCATCTCCAACATAAAGATAGAATGGTAAGAAAATTACCCTTGTAGCTTACATTTATAGCTTAACATCATCTCCATCTTTAAGTTTATCATGATGGAGAGAACAAACCTCTTAATGGATTTCAATGTTTAAGCTTCACATCTCATAACACTGGGTGGTGCTATTTTGTTGATGGCTTTGGTGGGCCATCTATAGTTGTGTTATCTATGGAGAGTCGTGAAAGATTTTTCTTATAATTTATTCTTTGTATAGTTGTCATTAGATTATTAGAATGATATCATTTTATACTTTATAACTTTGTGCTCACATAATCTATTGTTTACTTACAGAGTCAACTTTTTTTCAGATGACATGAGGAAGCAACCATGTGCAGAGATGGAAACCACTATATTTTTGTTCCGTGAGGAACCTTTCACTACCATGTTAAAGAATTTTGATAAGTATAGTAGAATATTTTGAACCAATAGGTACTCTCTAGTACTATTATCTTCCCTAGTGTCATAGACACACAAATACTCAAGTGTATATGAATCTCTAGATAAGGAAGACAAATACTTGTAGGAGAAGCCAAACAACAACAACATTGTCTCCGTTTGTGAGGCTGGATTCCTCTATAAATGCAATATAAATATGTTCTTTTGTTAAATGGTGTCGCATTGAGTGAGAGTATTTAATTTAGATTACTAGAGTTTCGTACAGATTTGAGAAATATTGTTGACCTTTATGGATATTTTGATTTGCATGTAAGATGTACCTTTGTCAAGATGTTCTCATTTGGAGATGTTGAATATATATCATTAGCAACGTTTCACAAGTTGAGAAAGCTAAATTCTTTCTTTACAGCATGTTATTGTTTCCATACTATGCCTATGCCAAGCTTGACTTAGAGAAATGAAAACTTGAGATGTAGGTGTCGATGGATAGGGGTGACTTATTATTGATTCGTGTTTCATCATACATATATTGTAAAGCCTTTGAGTTTCCACCTTTTTGAGTAGTGTTGACAAGTTTTTGGTATCAAATATTCTTAAATATCCTTGAGCTATTGGTAGTAATTCTTTGGTATTGCTAAAGATGATACCAATACCTATTACCTTGTGAACTTAACTATTAGCGGATTTGATTTTTACTATGTAGCTCATTTGGATAGAGAAAGTGTAAACATAAATTATAGATACATGCATTATTAACATAGAAGATGTGTACCACTCAAGCCTATGTAAACTACTAATCAAGAAACCTTTGGTTGATACTATAATAATAGGGGTCACATGTGGTTTCAAATTCCAAAGAAATGGCTTAACCAAAACATTCCCAAGAACATGAGGTGGACACAAGGAAGTAAAAATTGGCTCCTTGTTTGGTTGATTGAGAGGGAGGAACATGAAAGAAGAGAAGGGGGGAGAGGGAGAGAGAGGGGAGGAGGAGGAGAGAAGGGAGGGGGAGGGAGAGAGAGGGGAGGAGGAGGAGAGAAGGGAGGGAGGAGGAGAGGGGAGGGCGAGAGGAGAGAGGAGGAGGGAGAGAGAGAAGAGAGAGGAGGAGGAGAGAACATGGAAGGAGAGAAGGGGGGGGAGAGGGAGAGAGAGGGGAGGAGGGGGAGAGAAGGGAGCATGGAGGGGGAGGGAGAGAGAGGGGAGGGCGAGAGGAGAGAGGAGGAGGGAGGGAGAGAAGAGGGAGAGAGGAGAGAGGAGGAGGAGAGAACAAAGGTTTTTTTGGGGTTTTTTTTTTTAAAAGTGGACTTTCAGTGTTTGTAGTTTTTAAAAAAAGGTCAAAAAATGATTTTTTCATATGTATATATGTTGGGGGGGAAATAAAGTAAAAATAACTTTTTTGAAAAAAAGTCAAATTTTGGCTCTTAGTGACCCATGTTTTTATTGATGTGGCCACACTCCTTTATTCCCTTCACTTTCAAAAAGCTAGAAAGAGAAAGTGACCTCCTAGGTCCACATCTTACATGTGTCTAAAAAAAAGGCTAGAAAAGCCTACTCAAAACTAGCTTCTTGAATGCCCTTGTCCCCTTAACCCTACACAACATTAGCCTTAATCCCTAAACATTAGGATTCCTTACAAGGCCCATGCAAACTCCATATTTCTCTTGTCTCTAGTTTCCACAGATTTTGGTTTTGTTTTGGTTTTTGTTGGGTTTCCAATGATTTCCAACTTTGATTTTTGTGCTTCCATCATTGATTGCATAATTTTTACTAAGGTTTTGTAAGCTTCCATCTTCGCAGCTTCCAACTTTGTAGCTTCTATGTCAGGTGTTGGGTAGTTTTCCATTTTCTTTCCAATGTTTGAGACCCGCCTTCAATCCTGCTTAGAAGGATTCCAAGGCTGCATTGATGGGTTTGTATATTTTGTCTACCAACATTGATCCTCCCCATCTTGGCTTTGATTCTTTGAACTTTGATGACATTGACTAAGCTATTTTCTCAACCATTCTCTAGCCTTCTCTTCAACCTCGGGGGTTTCACCTCTTATACATTTAAGTACCACGTGAGTTCAAATGAATGGGTTTTTTAATTGCCAAAATTCTACTATGATTATATGAACAAAATGCAATGACTTGCACTACGTTCATGACCATTTTTCCTTTGTTTGCAAGATTATTAGGACAATATTCAAGAAAATTCCCACCTTCTCTACTACATTGCATGCAGTAAGCCTCAAGTGGTCTAGCATTCTTGTTTCAATCATTTTTCCAATGGTCATCTGAACCACAATTGTGGTAATTCTCCGCTCTTGGTTTTGGCATTTGTTTCACTATGGGTGGTCTAGCTCCCTAGTCTGCAATAAAGTAAATGGGTGCTACCTCTTGAGATGCCTCATAAACTGATTCTAGCATGGTAGGAGTTTGTTGAGTATACCACTTGTCTTTTACTACCGCGGTTGACGAACTAGCTTCATTGTATGGTGTAACTGGCACTAGTGTCTGCTCTTCCACTTGTCTTTTAGGAAGCATGTACTTGCCTAGCATTGGTTGTGGTCTCTCCTTGGCCATAGGGGGGCCATAGGTGGTCTATTTATTTGCAGCATGTTAGGTGGATACCTATACATAGGCTGCCCTTGTTGTCTCATTGGGACATATTGGACATTTCCATCGTATTTAGGTTTGTAATAGCACTCATTCATCTCATGGTTTGTCCATTTATCCTCGATAGCACACCATTTAAATGGTTTGACTTGCCCCATATGTTGCTCATGTGGTGACATTGTCTGGCCCTCGCATTGCATCCTTTGCATGTTTCTCATCATATCATTCATGTGCTTGATCATGTCTTTGATAGCATTCATAGGAGCTGCCACAGTAGGTCCTACCTGTCCTACCACAATAGATGTGGTATGCTCACTGTGTGTGTCCTTAACAGTGCTTTCTTCATTGAAGATCTCACAGTTATCCCCCAAGTCTATAGCGTCTAGGCTGCATGCTTCCCAGGTTGTATGATTCTTGCTATATAGAATGGCATGCAACTCTTTATTGAGTAAGCCTTCTAGAAATAATGAGACAATTCTCTCCTCGATTGGAATTTCCAACTCCAAGAAGTTGTCAATGTATGCCTCATTCAATTAACATAGTCTCTCCTTGTTTTTGTTTAAAGATGTAGATTTGTGCTACCATACTATGTTTGATTCCCCTTTTCAAACAAGATGCCACAAATCTCATAGCCCAAGTCGGTAGATCCGTAATGGATCCAGGAGGTATGGTTTGAAACTAAGTTAATCCCTTACCTTCCAGAGTCATTCCGAAGCCTGCGAATTGAGTATGGAAGTTCGTCATTCTCTCTGCTCTTAATATTGCTTGAAGCTTGCTAGATGGTCATATAGATCCCCGTATCCACTATATCTCTTGACCCATTTTTGGAAATTAGCTCGTTTGACTCTATGTTTATGTTTAGCGCCCGCCCTTTTGGTCGGTGTTTCTCCAACTAAGCCTTCAAACCAGCTGCTTGGTAAAAGTGACTTGTATGGACCTCTTCTTGTCCTAGTGTCAGCTATTCTTTCCTAGTTTGTGGTGGTTGCTATATCTCTCGCCTGATTCCCATCATGGAGGTGGCTGCCTCGGGCTGCACTACCCCGTTGGTTGGCCATACTACCAAATGATTTGTTGGTTGGTCCCATGTTTTGTTCTGTTCTAGGTCTTATACCCATGATCATAATTTCTTGTATTGAGTAACCCTTTTGTCTAACCTCCTTTGGAGTCATCATCACAAAGTTGTTGGCATAACAATCCCTAAAGAGGTGTAAAGGAATGTCAGCTAGGTCTTTCTCCCTAATCTTACAAATGTACATGACTTTTAAGGGTGTTAGCTATCCTTGCTTAGTGTGAACTATCCATATCAAATCTGTGACATTATTGTCCTCCCAATAGAAAACTCTGAGTTGTGGGCTAACGGTAGATATGCCTTTGAGAGGTTTTACATCTATTGGGTCATACCCTTCTAAATCTAACACTGGTGGTCCCTCCTTAGTGGTCATGTTTGGAATCAATGTATTGACTTCCAAACCACATCGATCCACAGTGTTGGAACTCCCAATTTTCAGATATTGCACTTTGTTTTGATCCATAGAGAAGGTATCTTGTTTGTTATCTTTAACCTACTCTTTGAATTCAATTATATGGTCATTGACCCTCACCACGTACTCTTCATTAGGATCTAGATAAATATGAGCTCCGTGCTTGTTAGTCTTGTAAAAGGTCAAAATGTGTTTGAACCTAAGAGAGGTTCCAGTCCCTGATTGATTAAAAAAGGAAGACATCTCAAAACATGAATCAGAGTAAGTGTTAGGCACTTCCTCAGTTGTCATCTCTAAGGGGGCCCCAGTTTATGCTCTTCTTAGTAGATACTCTACTCTTAGTTTCTCTATTATATTTTGATTTTCTATGACCTAGGGTACATAAAGATTTGTAATACTCAATGAACATGAATACTTGGCCTTTATCAACCAATTGTAGTTGTCATAAATCCAATCTTGCTATTGCTTAAGCTAGACCTTAATCACTCCTATACAATCAATGCTAATGAATTTAGTCTGTTTATCAACAAGTATATACAAGGAATCTTGGTCAAAATTTGCAACTTCTATCTACCAAAGTAGCCAAAGGATCAATCTACAACTTTCAATTCTAGAAAACTCAATTTCAAGTAGCAAATAGTGTCAAACTTTCTAGGCTATCTGTATGAGGTGTCTACCAATATTGTGAACGTCCAAAAAATATAAAAAATGATCTCTTTGGCTATCAGCAGATAATAAGCGTGCTTATGATCTATTGAGTTGATAAAATCATCATTTTCCACTTTTGTTAATCCCCACACTGGTTAAGTATGTGTTCAATAAGCCTTGAATGGGATTTTACAATTTTTTGGGCGAATTTGATTCAATCTCCTAGCATTTTTGTGTTTGGAAATTTCAGATGCAATTTAAGTGATCACGTAGGTCAAGTGTTGTCCAAATTGCTTGTCAAGCCAATGGTAGGACCGGGCAGCAGGCCAAGGGCCAGGGACTGAATGGCTCAGTACGGCTAGGAGCTGAGGGCTAGGCATGAGTTAAGGGGACCTACTTGCAAGGGCCAAGGGATATAAGTAGGGAGGTTGGGAGGAGAACCACATGCCAGTTTTACCCTTTGGTCTTTCACTGGTATCAGAGCAAGGTAGAGAGAAGGAAGCAGGGAGCTATGGAAGAGGGGAGAAGGAGGTCTCGCATGGTCATGCATGAAGGCCTCTCTCTCCCTCTCTCTCTCTCTCTCTCTCTCTCTCTCTCTCTCTCTCTCTCGTGCGTAAATATTCGTATGGTGAAGCATGACTCGGTTTTAGAGGAAGGCCATGAGGAGGCGAGTCAAAAGGTTGTGGGCATGGCATGCAAATTCAGGGTGCATGGTTGTGGTAAGTGGTCCCTACAGAGCCAAGGAAGTCAAAGTCGTCATGACTCGCAACATGGGCACGAGGTTTTGTGAAGGAAATTGAAGCCGACACGACCTGCTCCAAATTTCGCATGGCCAGACTCTATGGATTTGCGCTGGCCTGAGGTTTCTTTTTCATGAGGGACGCAAGGGCCATGGAGCCTTGTGGCGGTCTGCAAGTCAAGTATCCTCCCTCACGCTCTATTCTCGGCCGCCTTCGCTACACAGAGTTGCATTCACATTTTTTTATTGTTGAATCAATACTTCACATCATGGATCAAATTCCTATAAATGCTTTTGAGTCCTTTGTTCTCTAAAGCTTTTTTAGCATGCGAGAAAAATGAATGCAAGGCTTTGAGAAATAACATTTGAAAAGACATGATTTTTGTCCTGTAGAAGGCCATAGTGGGGTGGGTGGATTTTTGGTGCAAATTATGGACCATGGATGCAAGTAGATCAGATGGAGGACATGTGTACATTCTGCTTGTTTTTTAATATTTTTTCTAGGCTTTTGTGAAAGGTGTTGACATTTGTGTACCTCTTTCTTTAAAGAGGACCATGGGAAAATTGGTCACACACAATATTTTTCATCCTCTTCCACCTTTTTTTGTTATTTAAGTTTGTGAAAAAATCCTTTCACTTAAGAGCATGGGCTCCATTTCATAAAAGAATTTAATATGCCAATCGGTTGAATTGATTTTTATAATTTTCTTGAAAGTGGGGGGGGGTTCCTTAATGTTAGGTCTTTTCTTGATGTAGCCTGAAGTCGAGCGGGTCTCTGTAGGTCGACTATGGACTCTCGAGTTAGTGCATGCCATGTGGTGCATCGAAGGCCCGTCTACAGGACGTCATGGGATTAGCACACAAGAGGTTGTGGCTTCTCTTGACAGCATGTTCATGGTCTTTTTGTACTACCGCCTAAAGGCGAGCGGCTCTCTGTTGTCCAATGTTCGGGAAAAATGTGTCTCAGCTTAATATCGGGTAGTTTTCAAATACAAAAATGCCAATTGAAGGCAAGGGGAAAAGGAGAAATCCCACCCCAACATAGAGAAAAATAGTGTTAGAACCCAAAATAATAAACCTAATTTTCTCCCGACAAATTCAAGAAAAGGAGTTTTGTATGATTGGAAATTTTTCCCAAACACTGTTGTAGCCAGACTCTGCGCATGCGATGCATTGAAGCTCTACGTGTGTGATGTGATGGGTTTATTATATGCGAAATGTCATTTTCCTTGGTCTAGTTGAAGACGTGCTCTAGCTCTCTTGTGAGGCTGGCTGATGTAACCTCTCTCTCTCTCTCTCTCTCTCTCTCTCTCTCTCTCTCTCTCTCATGTGGCTATGGTTTAGGGCATGTGGTCCGTCAATCTAAAAGCCATACCTACGTTTTCTTATCGTGTATGACCATGAGTTGAGATACTTAACAAAGATGTTTGTGGCACATATATGAGGATGTGTATATTTAGAGGGGAGGTACAAAGAGTGAAATAAAAACATCTACCTCACTTTCTATCAATTTTGATGCATAGGAATAAGTGCCACAAGGTACATATTATGTTATATGCGAACGTTGCTATTGTGATTGTTGTCGTATATACATACCTATGTGGGGAGTAGTGTGTCTGTATTTGATGTATATATGCCGACATTTTCATGTGGCACACTTATCTCGCCTACAAAGTTAAAAACAAACAAAAACTGTCAAAAAATAATAACTAGCCAATGAGGAAATTATAATGTACCGAGAGTTTATGAAAAACAAAAATTTGATATTCGACATGCAATTTGAGCTTAGGGAAAGTCTTGCACAAAGCTAGGCATTTTTCGTAACTCGGTTGGATTTTCTATGCTCCTAAAGGGTTGTTTACGGGTCAAAAATGGTCGAACATGTTAGCCATTTTGGAGTAAAAATGCGAAAAATTGAAACATCAAAACATCAGTAATTTTTTGTCATGTAAGAAAGTAAAGGGGCTACTTGTTTATGGCTTAGAATGTGAAACTTTTTGCCTTCATGGTTGTTCTATGAGTGTGTAGTGTAGTCTCATTTCACTCCTTCTTGTGTCTAACCTTGTGTGAGAGAGAATTTAGGTTTTCCTTCTTCAAGATGGTGTGTGGATTTCAATATGGGAGTTGTAAAATCTCTAGAATGAGGGGCATATTGAAGGAGGAAGCTTAAGTTCTCCTTTCAATACTTTGATGTTATAATTTTGCAATTAGAGGTGAGGCTGCAAGAATCCACGAAGAAGGTTGATGTTTTGAACATGTATTGTTCTTTTATGTGAGTTAAGCTTTCATGCTATACTTTAAGTGTTTTCCACTCACTCTTTTTTAGCAAATTTGGTGGAGAGTTTATGATTTTTTCATCACAAACTCACTAGCAAAAACAAATAGATTCCAAGAACAATTAGGAAGAGATTTTGTTATTTCCCTTTTATGAACGCTCTAAGGATTTGAACCATGTTTACGAAGAGAATTGGTGAATAGCATAAACAACTATTTAGGAAGTATTAGTCACTCTCATCAAGAACTCTCATAGGTACAGGCTTTGCCTCTTCCCAACTAGAACACAATTTTTGTGATAGTCAGTGTACGAAAACATGAGAGAGAGAAGGAAAGGGAGAATGAGAGAGAGAAGGAGAGAAATAAGAAATCGAAAGTGTGAGCGTAAAAAAGACAAACAAAGGGGGAGAGAGAGAGAGAGAGAGAGAGAGAGAGAGAGAGAGAGAGAAAAGTGAAGAAGAGAGTAAAGAGAAGGAGAGAACAAGACTGAGAAAGAAAGAAGAGAGTGGAAGTGTGTGCGCAAGAAAACAGGGGGGGGAGAGAGAGAGAGAGAGAGAGAGAGAGAGATAGATCACACGGGAGTGTCTTGCTAAGATGGCTTTTTCCTCTCAATATCTTGCCATTATCCTCCTTCACCCATGCACTCGATTATGACTTGTTGGTGCTTTGTTTTCCATTTGTGAGGGTCTCGCTAGGCAAACCTCCCTTGTCCTTAGGAAGGTTTCATTCGTAAAAACATCAATGTTATCAAAACGAGCCTTTCCACTTTTATTGAAGGCAGAAACTCTTATAAAACGGAGGAGTATTATCATGATAGGGGTCTAGCATTAAAGAAGGGTAGCATTGTTTCTCACTTTTTCATATACTGAAGGGTATCATAAAATGAAATTGGAATAAAAATTACAGATTAAATAAGAAAAGGGTGCATTGTATTTGTAAAAATTCCACAAATAAAGAGTTTTATGAATAGTCCTTGACCTCGCCCCTGTCGCCCCCCCCCCCCAAAAACCCGCTCCCTCAAGGAGAGTGTTTTATATATAAGGACCGATCAACAGCTAATATAAGTATCTCAGTCACCCAAATGATTTCATGTGTGAGAAGGTGTAACTAAATTTCTCCCCACTGCCACGTACTATATCCTCTCTCGTTCCTAGCCTCATAATGTGGTAGGTGCCATGTATAATATTACCACTACTTATTTTATTTTTAAATTACAAGCTACGTGGAAATTGATGGATAGCACCATCTTGTGACAAATCTTGCACAATAGCACTACCCTATGAACAAGTTACTTGTATAATTGTAACCCACTAGCTCATTCACCAGCTTAAGTTTTGCTCTATCCTCATATATTGATGTATCAACTGCAATGTCAAAACTTAGATCTACACATGATGCAATATCTCAGTCTGTGCAATTAGATCGTCTTTGGAAGGATATTCCCAGGTTCAAGTGCAAGCAAGGTTAAAGCCACAGGCTTGCGATAGTTAAAGCAAAGCATGCTAGTAATTCTCAAGACCTGTTCTACTACACACACGAGAGAGAGAGAGAGAGAGAGAGAGAGAGAGTAGCTCTTGCATTAGAGTTAAAACCAATACAGGCTGCTTTAATATTGTGGAATTTGTTGAATTTACAGCTTGAACAGTTATCAATTTACATTCAACGGCAGCTGGTGCTGTAGATCATGCCAGTACTGGGCTAAATAAAGAGCAGCAAGTCTCAATAATATATAATGGTTCTACAGGCTGGCTGCATGTAGGCAAACATTATGATAATTAGCTGCAGCGCCACCGTGGCATTCGTGTTGATTATATTATCCCTTAGTTAACCCCCACTTCATGCAAATGTTGAGGGTTTTTGGGAAACCCTGACATATATAGTGTCCTGGCATCTCCACAGTATGATATAGGGGACTCAGGAGTAGGTACGGCCTCACCTTACGTATAGAATTAGCTGCAGGAGGTCGACTATTATGGGAATACTCCAACTTGGACAGCAATATTGGCCGTGTTCATGTGTACAGCCTGTAGAGCAGCATATTGTGTTGGAACAAGATAAGGTCCCAAACCCCCAGTGGTGGTGGCCGTCGAATCAGGGCCTGATCATGCACAAATGCATGCTAAGCCGGAGCTGGGCCGGCAGCAGTAGCTAAAAATTGATCACATAAGTAGTTTCTCGGTGCAAAACCTGGAGGCAGACCTATAATATAATTCAGAGCATGTGGAAGTAATATGGCTGAATGATGAGGCGTGGGTTGCTGATCAGTACAAGGTACTCTGCACTCCAGATTACCATTCTGCATGTTGACATATCCAGTCATAAGTTTGCTGCCAATATTATTGGGGGAGTATTTTGGGATGGCTCCGAAACCTGGCGGTGGCGTCAACTTATGAAGATGTACTGCGTGAGGGCTTGCCCTGGCATCTCCACAATTATACATGAATCCTTGTCTGCCTGTAGCAGTTGAAGACGGTGATGGTGGCAGCCCATGAACTATATCTTTCTCTGCACTAGCTATTCGATGATTCATGCGATGCAAATATTCGAATTTCTTCCCCTGCTTATCCACACAGATTCTGTCACATTTGTTGTTGATGACATACTCCAACTTTGTCCAGTCAATGTTCTTGAACCATGGATGTTCCTTGATGTCTTGGGCTGTCCTGAGGCGCTTGTTGGGGTCCTTGTGCAGCAAGCCTTTAAGCAGAGAATGGGCATCCCTGGACAAGTATGTGGGCAACCTTGGCATACTTTGTCCTCATCAATATCGCAACCGCGCTTGCCAAAGGGCAGGCAACCAGCCACCATCTCAAAGAAGAGCACCCCAATGCTCCACCAATCCAAAGCAAAGCCATACTCCTTGCCTTGCAACATCTCGGGCGCCATGAAAAAGTATGTTCCACAAGGAGACAAGCGCATCTTTCCAGATTCTTCTGAAGACTGGCAACCAATTATGTCCACAGCTAAGCCGAAGTCAGCAAGCTTGACATGGCCGTCATAGTCGAGGAGGATGTTCTCCGGCTTGATGTCACAATGGAGGATGCCATGTGAGTGCAGGTGAGCAACGGGGGACACGATCTCCGCCAAGCAACTGCGAGCATGAGCTTCCGCAAAGGGGCGCCCATCCTCCTCAAGTTGGGAGAGGAGGTAGTCGAGGAGGAGGTGGGCCTGTTTGCTGGAGAGGAAAGAATCCCAGAGACAAAGGATGTGAGGATGGGGGACAGACAGGATATGGCGCTCATCCCTGACGGAGCGGAACTTGGCAATGTTGACGCTCTTGAGGGCGGAAATGCGATGGGTGAGCTTGTGCTGCACCTGCTAAACCTTGCCGAAGCCGCCCTCTCCAACCTGCCGCAAGATGGTGAAGTCGTTAATGCTGCTGTTCATTCGATGATCTCGTAATACCCTAAAAGAAATATTCTGAAGGGGTCACCTGCTGCTAAGCTGTCGACGAAGACGTATGCAGCGAAAGCCTCACGAGGCCCGCTGCAGAGAGTAGCCCCAAGGTCAAGAATCCGCAGAAGCTGCTCCAGGCTGACTCCTCCGAGCTGCGTATTTTGTTTTGTAACAAGCAAATCGTTGCTTTTCACGTTCAGCGCGGGATTTAGAAACCAATGGAAACCAAGCATTAAGATGGTCTGCCCAAAAATAAATAAAGCTATTATTTTAGAACATTTGAAGGTTTGCTTGCCTTCAAATTTAAATTTCAGAGGTAAATCTGAAAATTTGTAGGTGGGACTACACTAAACCTAAGGCCTCGTTCTGGATTGCCGGCTCTCAAAGCCCATATAGATATAGCTGAGGTGTGTGTGTGGCTCGAGAGATTCTAGGATAAGCTAAAATCATTCATTACTTCAGTTAAAAAATAAGATCTCGCTAATATGGAAGACTTTTGCCACTTCCCTTTGTGAATGGAGACCCATCACCATGATCGGCATACTGTATAAATTGCTAGCAAAAGCAATTAGAATATCCCCCTTTCTTAGAAAACACATACATGAATCAAAATTAGGGTTCGTTGGGGAAGCTATATCTTACTATGCTTGGGATGGAGGCAGCTCAGAAATGTAACTAGAAAATTGTCCTAGTGCAGCTAGATTTTGCCAAAGCATTTGACTTAGCTATATGGGATTTTGTGGTGAAAGTGATGCATAAATTAGGGTTTGGATAGAGAATTTCCAACTGCATTCAGTTATTGGGTTTGGGTGCTATATCCAGGGTGCTAGTCAATGGCAGATTATCTCCAGCTATTAATGTGGGAAGGTCAATTAGGCAGGGATGCCCCCTCAGCCCATTGTTGTTTGATGTGCCTACTTATCCTCTCTTCTGCTTTTCGGCATGCACATGCCGTTAATGGTAATTTGAAAGGTTTGCTGCAGATAGACACTGAACATGTACTTGCACTGGGGTTTCCAGATTACACTATTAGTACTTTTGTGCATGTTGATAATGTCAGCATTGGTAAATGTATGTCATATTTTTATTTGTACTCACTTTCAGGTGGTTTAGATTTGAATTTGGGAAACTTGTCTTAGTTGATAGATGTATCTGACAATCTGCAAAAAAAAATCATAATTTGATTTGGTAGGTAAAGAGGATTCCTAGGGAATTTATGTTTAGACACCTTGGCTATCCACTGGGAGTAGATGTCTCAACAAAACAGTTAAGTGACTGGGTGGGAAAAAAATGCAAGGCAAACTGGCTTCTTGGCAGTGTAGTGAATGGCCTATTGATGTTAGGCTGACGATTGTTGTTCAATTCCCCGCCTTCTATAGTTTGTGCCTTTGCATGAGTGGTCTGACCATAGCCTGGTGAGATTCAATTCTAAATTGTTAAGATTTTTTTGGGGTTCCTCTGATGTTGCTTGGCTGGCCTAAGATCATTTGGTAATGTGTGTTCACTTGGGAGGACTAGGTATCTTAAATTTGAAACTACACATGCGGTTTAGGAGGGCCACCTTGCTGAAACGCCTGCTAGAATTTGATACTTGCTGGCCCATAATAATGTGGGCACTGATGGATAAGGTTGTTGTATACTGGGACAAAGTGTTTTCTGTTTCTCTTGTTAAATTGTTTGGAAATACGGCTAGAATGTTGGTTCAATCTTGGAAAAATGTGTGTGCCTTGCTAATTTGGGATGATAGAGCCAGATACACTGGCAAGAGGAGCTGAGTCTTGCTTTTGGAGCATTGCTCTTCGTGCTTTTTCTTTTGCCAAAAAGCATGAACCCTCTCTAAAAGAGGGCTAAGCTCAATCAATCAAATTGCTAACTCTAATAGCCACCTTGTTGCATTTATGGTGAGCGTGAGAAGATTCAGATTGAATGGGCTCAAAATTGCATAAGGGCATTTGTGTGCACATGTCAATAATCTTAAAGTGCCATGCAATCAGGATGTTGACCAGAGGTTAAGAGATTAGGCTTTTCTAGCTACTTCAGCAAACTGGTGGACCTCCCCAACCAAAAGCTTGTCCCTACACTTGATCCCCCAATTTCAGATAGGGGTGGAAGCACGTTAATAGGTAATGCTTTTTGTGCTAGTTAGCATGTGCCAACAAGCATATCTTGTAAGCATAACGAGAGTGATGTTCTTCAAGTGTGTGGGCCTCCATCATGAACTGTAAAAATACGTTTAAAAAATTGAACCGAATTTCAAATGAGCTTGAAAATTTACACTAAGACGCTACTTCGAAGTAGTGGTCGAGTCATGATGCATGGAGGGAAGCAGGGTGCAAGGGCCATTTACAAGAGAGAGGGGGGGAAGCGATTGGGAGCTGCAAGCCATCCCTCGGTCGCAACTCACCAGGCTATCTAGGTGGAGAAAAGCTCGGCATATCAGCTAGCCACCTCCGACGATGACTCTCTTGACACTCAATGAAGAAGGCAGTCGAGGATAAAAGCTTCTACTGCTTCTCCTGCCGCTCGCAAAGGGTGAAGCTGTCTGAATCGACCCAAGGATCCCCAATGCCAATGAACATGCATGTAGGGAAGGGGAAGAACGACTCAGGTGCTCTCTCTCTCTCTCTCTCTCTCTCTCTCTCTCTCTCTCTCTCTCTCTCTCTCTCTCTCTCTCTCTCTCTCTCTCCCCCCGCTCGCTCGCTCGCTCTCGGGGAGTCCACTATGTAAAAATTGCATATAACACGTGCAAACAAGAGGTATTTAATTAATCCCTTACCTGTATATTTTCAAATATTATATGTACCCCTTTTGTCTTCATTTTTCTTAAGAAACTAGCCCTTATGTATGAAAATTTTCATTTTCTCAATTTAAAAGCCTTTATGTAAGTACATTTTTTTGTAAATGTACCTAATTATAAATCCCTTATTTTATGCGCACGTGCTATCTTACATATTTTCTAGTGGATGCCCCGGGCTCTGTGTGTGTGTGTGTGTGTGTGTGTGTGTGTGTGTGTGTGTGCCACCTCATGACACCGACTATATGTCGCATTACATCCAGTCTGTGTGTGTGTGTGTGTGTGTGTGTGTGTGTGTGTGTGTGTGTGTGTGTGTGTGTTAGTGAAATAAGCAGTTATGGTCCAAGCTTGTGCACAAATTACTCAAGTATCCTGCATGTGATGACAGATTGCATGAGGTTGTTTCTGCTAGCTATGGAATACATTGGAGCTTTGGCAATTTATTCTCTTCAGGTTATGTGAGCCCTTTGAGCCAGGGACAATCAAGCAGTGAATAAAATAATTCTCCTTTCAAGAATACGATAGTATCTGTATTTTGGGACCTTGACAACAAGCCCCCAACATAATCTCCATGCGATGGAGGTCTTTACCTTTGACTTGCTGCTTCGCTATTTGGCTCTGTTGTTGAGATGGTGGCATATGCGAACCTCCATGCTTTCATGCATGTCCCAAATCGGGTGCGTGAATAGAGACGCAACAGAAAAGAGGTAGAGATTTTTGAAAAGAAAGTCCTTGTGCAATCAGGGAGACCCTATGTGTGCAACCTTTGTGGTCAAAAATTCAAAGCTAACATTCTTCTCAAGAAGCATTTCAAGCAGCTTTACGAGATAGAGCATAACAAGAGGATGACAGGGCTGAATTCTCTTAAGGGAAAAAAGAAAGATAAATACATAGCGGCAATGCTTCTAAAGATGCAGACGTATAAGAAGTGGCAAGCCCAATACTGGTTCCAAAGGTTGGCTAGATTTGGCCCGAGCGGGTATCTTTGTAAAGACAATGCAGTATAAGCCTCAAGCTGCATACACTGAGTTAAAGAAAGAGATGGTAGACTCCATGCACAAGGGCATAAATGTATTGTATGTGACGACATGGATTTTGCATGGATGCTTGTGCAGATGCCATAGCTTTGGATCTCCAGACAAAGCTCTCTAGACTGTTGTTTTTCGAGAGTATAGGTCATTGAAAAGATACACTACGTACAAGAGGTTGTGTGCACTTGTGACGTTGTTAGCGACGGAAATACATTGGGTTTTAATACTCCCCGGAGTCGCTAAGAGTGTGCTAACAGCGTCAATACAAGAACGTCGCTACAACCGTCGCTATATGTGTCGCTAGCCGTCGCTCAATAGCGATGCCTATAGCAACGATCATAGCGACGTTTACACGCCACTTATAGCGACGTTTATAGCGACGCTGCAGAACCTTATATAGCGACGCCCGAGAGAGAAAAAATTGATGGCAGGGCATTCGCCCATCAACCATATTGAATGTTTCAATAATTGAGTAAACCTAAATGAATCCAAGATAAGCCCAGATTCACCTTTGAAAGAAAGTGCAAGCTTAGATATAGACCCAAAGTAGTCACCCACAAGACAATATAACCATTAACTCCATCATCCATAGTATTGTTTGCAGAAGAATAAAGATACGAAACTGAAAAAATTAAATTGATGAAAGTAAATCAATGACAATTGTACACATCATAGGCAAAATCACTTGATTGTTAAACTTTGCAAATGTAATAGTTACAACACCATTGTCATTATTGAAAAAATATACGCGGTTTTCCAATAGTTACAAAAAGACTTATAAACGTCATCTCATGATACATGTGCTATGACAAAAGGAAACTAATGCTATCTAGCTACGGCTAGATTGACGTCGTCTAATCAGACATCTCATCACGTCCAAATGGCGTATTTGTCGGATTCTACAAAAAGAAACAATAAGACAGCTTTCTGTAAGTATAAACATACAATTTATAAAACAATACAACAAATAGAAAAGAGTAAACCCTAATACTAACCATGCCGCCGCGAGAACTCAGAATGTCCATCAAGGCGTTTAAGCCCTTCCTGCCTGCGTACTCGCGCTCGTACGATGTGGGGTCATGTCGGGGGTCACGTCCCGACCACTGTCAAAACATACAAAGAATCCATTATGTTAGAATTTAAAAACCCCTAAACCCTAAACTATCAAACCTAAAGAGAAATGTGAAAACACTTACAAAATCGGCCTCAAATGATGCCCACCCATCGCTCCCCAAGTGGTGCGAGCTCTCTGCCTCTACTCGTGCTTTGACTGCCTCCTTTTTTGCTTCCACTTGTCGAGATTCTCACGCATTGCTTTCTTCGCATTCTTCCAATCTTCTTTGGCCAGCCAATCTAGTCTGTTCCACCCATGCTTAATTGCTTTTTGCACTTCGGAATGCTTGTGCTTGTAGTATTTGCGCATTCGAACCTTCATCGGGTCTTCATTGAAGCGGCCATCCCGTGTTGAAACGGGAAACTCGTCATGCAGCATGCTGATGACTCTATCTTTTCAATCACTTGGTACTTCACTTCAGGTGTTTAGTATGTAGTGTCTAAACACCTGAGAGCAAAGAGCGCACATGTGCGAGATCACCTTCTTCTTCATCATCCAAGATGATGCCGCCACTGAAGTCGACGGAGTAAGGCAAGCCCTCTCGCCGGTGATGCGTGAACCTGGGTGTCCCGACAGGGGTCTCTAGCGGTGTGTCGATGGGGGTACGGACGTCAGGTGTCTCCACTGGAGTCTGGGCCCCGGAGTGAAGAGTGTCGACTGGAGTGACTCCTTGAGGAGTAGCTAGTGGTGTGTGGCTGCTAGGAATGGCCGTCAGCCGCGCAAAACCTGGTGTAGATGGCGATGCCGTGGCTGGTGTGGGATCAGGCAAAGAAGGGGAGGGTAAAGAGCCTCATCGAACACGAGGCATTGGTGGCGGCATCCTCACAACAACCGTCGACGCCACCACTAGAGCGCCGGTGCCTACACGAGTGTGAAGATCGTCTCGTAGACACCGAAGCTTCAGAGCACGCTGAATGCTCCGAAACAGAGGGAGACGCTAAAGGAGTAGTAACGCGTGATGGTGCTCTAGAGCGATGACGCTCCACGTACCACTGTCTCTGCTGGGGTGACAAAGAAGAAAGAAACTCATCATCATCCATACCTGCATTAAACACACGAACATTTAATCTTAATATTGAATGAATGGAAAAGAAAACATGGACAAGTAGAGAGAGAGAGAGAGAGAGAGAGAGAGAAAGAGAGAGAGAGGACTCATAAAGGGGGAGGGATTCCTGTGTAAAGAGATTTCGTTGAATTTTTGTGAATTTGTTAAAGCACTGTGCTCCGGGTGCAATGGAGACTGAAGCTACATCGCGAAGGTCCGCTCATAGAAGTTGCTTGCCCCACCACTAAATCTGATTGATTGGGTGAAAGAGACGTTGAGAAGCAGTAGTAGTGAATCTTAGTGTCTCTTTCACCCGATCAACTAGATCTAGCGGTGGGACGAGCAGCATCTATATTGAGCAGACCTTCGCGATTGCAGCTTCAGTCTCCATCGCACTCGAAGCACAATGCTCGTCATCCCTGCTTGTGAGAACATACCTAGAGCATACGTACCTAGAGTGGATGCAAAGACCATTAAATACAATGACGCATATAAACAAAAATGGACAAAAAGCCATGTAAATACAATATATATTATAAAACGGAGCAAAATTGTTCAAATACAATATTTATGGCTTTAAGAGGTCTCTCTCTCATCCTCACAAAGCTCAGCATAACTTCTTATATCTATATAGATCTCTCCGTTTAAGCAGATGTCCTCCGTTTCATTTTGTAGATTCTCTGCATGCACCCCATAGAGAGTAGCAGCTTGATGCTCGTCTGGCACCACCTCAGCGGCTTCTGACTGAGCATCTTCTCCGATATCCTCTATTGATGCCACTGTGATTGGCACATGGTAGCCTTCATACGTCCGTGCACTACGAGGTGATACCTCTATGATGTACCACTAGTTTGATGCAGACTTTGTAGGATGAAATATCACGTGCCAGAGCCATATAACTTACATGAGAGCTTCCAAGCACATAACTTCTAAAATTGGATGTTAACTATTTACATACTTACTTGTTCACAATGCTCGGGTAGTACGAAAGTGTCTCTTAGGTCAGTCCATTTCTTAGTTGAATCCACCTCAAGAAAACCAAACTCTCCTCTACGCATAGTAGCGTTGCGACCCTCCATGATTATCTTGAACCATTGCACGTCGAACAAGTCGACAAAAAATCCTCTATAATCGATTCTCAAAATCTCTTGTAGCATGCCGAAGTAAGTGAGTTCCGCCACTACAGGATCTGCATCAGAGGACCATCGTCGACCAGACTATTCAAATTATGCCATGATTCCACAATCTTGAGTAAAACGCTTTTTGTCGATCCGTTCCACCCTAAAATGTCAACCTTTACACCATGCTACTGTGTATGACTTATACTACAACCAACAAAGATTATGAGTGGCCGTTCAAACATCTAGAAAGTCACTAGTCGTACATGCAAACCTACCTTGGTCGCGCAACCCCAAGAGTACTCCCACTCCTCCTCAATCAATTCTTCACTGCATTGTTGTGCGCTTTTCAATTGGTTGTGCAACCATCTTAAGCTCATGAATGTTGGTAAGCTCTCCAGACCCGTCGGATAGTGCATCGGTGGTTGTCTTTCCCGTCTCCACTTGATTCGTGCCCTTTGTCGCTCTTGCTTTGCATCCTCATATTGTGAAATCCACTTTTGCATCACTGGATATTGAAGCATGCAAAATCGGTTGATTTTAGCCTCTAGATCTTCCATCATCTTCTTCTCAACACCGAGATTGCACCTAACAATCCCAGATATGCGCTCATCATCTATGGTTCGCCATAGCGTGTTCCGGGCTTTATCAAATCCATCTAGCCACTCTTCAATGTACACTAGGGACTTTGCTACCAGCCAACCTTCTGCCATGCTACCCTCCGGACGTGCCTTCTGACGCACATATCCCTTGAGCGTTTTCATGAAACGTTCTAAAAAGAACATTCATCTGGAATGTATTGTGCCAGCTATTTCCACCTCATCAACTATGTGAACAAGAAGATGCACCTAAATGGTTAGCATGGTAGTAGGAAAGTGTTCTCAAACATGCACACAACCTCCGCAGCGTTAAGTTTGGCAAAAGGTATGGAGTCTAGGGAGATCCATTGCACCAACTTCGCAAGTTTGTAGATTGTGTTACGGACGTCAAGAGACAAACATCCCTCAATGGCCACCGGTAAAATAAACTGCAAAACACGTGCAGCAATGATATTAATGTCCACACACGAATTTGTTACACAATTCCCACTATGATATTATTCCACTATGAACATACTTGACACATTTTATGCCAGTCGTGTGACTTCAAACCGGTAAGCTTTCCTTCTTTAGTAAAACACGTTTGGAGTGAGTACATTATGCCAGTGGGGGTCTGCAAAGATCGAATGGTCTCTTTTATTTTGCGTTCTTGGGCACCTGTGAAAATCCATGGCGCTTTACTGAGTTTTATCGATCCATCGGATGCTGTCTACGATCAATATTGCTCCATACGATCCACATTTCTAAGGTCAACCCTGGCTCCCAAAGTATCTTTCTTGCCGGTCAGATGGTCCCATAGTAGATTACCCACATCCTTGAATATGTGCATTGGATCAAGCAAGTGATTGATCATGAGTCGGGGCCAATATGGTAACTTATACCATAGAGAGAGTCTCTTCATCCCTTGGGGCAAACTATCATCACACATCTCCTTCTGCTCTAACCATGCTTGGGTAGACATCCCTGATGGCTCTCTTCCCAAAAAGCCGTCGCGTAACACATGATTCTCTGGAAGATACGCTTGATGACCTTCGTAGATTTGCTTCTTCAAAGAGGACGCCCGACGTGCATTCAGTCTAGGTCCACATGTGACACATGCTTTGTATCCGCTTGTTTGAAGCCCTGCATGTATACACATGATAA
Source organism: Adiantum capillus-veneris (assembly GCF_014529385.1). Lineage (NCBI taxonomy): Eukaryota > Viridiplantae > Streptophyta > Polypodiopsida > Polypodiales > Pteridaceae > Adiantum > Adiantum capillus-veneris. The sequence continues at coordinate 62,949,191 of NC_140957.1, read as the reverse complement.
TAGATAAGCTTGAGAAAAACCAAGATTTACAGTGTTTGAGTTTAAGTGTAAGTCACCTGAGCATTCTGTTAGTCTGGGATAGTCATGCATGGTTTACATTAGAATGCCTTTGATCAAAGCATTCCGTTGACCTATGTGTCGACTCATATCCACCACTTGTATGCCAATCCACAATTGTTGTATCTCTTCCAATAGTGGACGAAGATACACATCCATATTCTTCACTTTATACCGCCTCGGTACAATCAAGCTTAGCCATAGGTGCCCCTTCTTCATAGTCAACCACGGGGGAATGTTGTAGTTGACGATGACAACGGGCCATACACTGTAAGATGTTGATCTTTGACCAAATGGAGTTACGTCATCCATAGCCAGGCCTAGGCGCAAATTTTTAGCTTCCCTGGCAAAATCCAACCATGTTTTATATATATGTTTCCAGGCTACGCAATCTGCAGGAATCCGTAGCACACCATCCAAAGATTTATTCTCCTCATGCCATGATACTAGGGTGGCCATGGACTTACATTCGAAGAAATGCTTGATGCGAGGAAGTAGAGAAAAATGTCGCAAAACCTTTTGTGCAATTTTTGTTCCGTGGAGATCTACTCGATATCTCTCGGAATCACATTTTGGACACTTCTCCATGTCTATGTATTCCCCTCTAAAAAGAATGCAATCGTTAGGACAAGTGTGGATCGAATTGTAATCCCGGGGGATTCACTAGTAGTACTAGGAAGACGTCATGTGCGTGCACAAAAACTGCCATTTTACCCCCTATATATGGTACCCTCCTTTGTAAAATCTACCTTTTTGGTCTCATAAACCCCCCTATTGTACACTCACGTGACACCATACAGTAATCCTTAGTGAAGACCCCTGGATTGTAATCCATCCCCAAGTTTCACAAGATCTTTCTTGCTTCCACTCTGGAATCTGGCATCACATTATCAGCTGGTTGGCAACACATGATTACAGCTTGATGTTTTGGGTGTTGACTGTCTTCTTCATGCAAAGTAACTTAAAGTTCATGCGGGATCTTAACTATCTTCTTCATGTGGAGTAAAAGTTCCATGAAGTATGGGGTTGAAAGCAAGTTGTTTGTTAGGTGTGTCCTTTTCAATGTGCCAATGTTGGACCGGCTTCTGTGCACTTTGTATCAAGGGGTTCAAGCTTTGGTGTAGTTTAATAGGTGGTTTCACTGCATTCAAGTAAAATTTTGAAGCAAACAGATGGCTTTGCAATGGAAGAGGATAGCACGAGTTGCCTCTACCTAGGAAAAATCCTTTGGTTACACTTGTTGTATGATTATATCTTCACACTGAGCATCTTTTTAATGTATTGCATGGCTAACGGTCTTTAATCTTCAAATGTATGAGCTAGGTGTAACTACCAAGCATAGAAATTGATGTTGTATTGGTACTCTATCTGAGTCATCAAACGCAATTCTATTACATCTGTTCTTCTCTCCAATTTCTTATTTCCATCCATATGTTGAATGTTTCTTTGACCATGTTATTTACATGTGCATTTGTAAAGTGTACCTATCACATGCTAGCGTACCTATCAAATCCCATTCACATGCAAGCACTGGAAAGACCATGTGAAATATTTGTGAAAAGTAGCGAGGGTACCTCTCACCCAAGGCAGGAGTGGATGACTCTAGCGTACTAGTCATATCTGTACACGCAAATAGATGATGGTTAGAGTGCAAATATTACAAGGGTTGTGTTCTTGTGCATAATTTGTTTTTATGATTTGTGTTATGGCTCTTGCTCTTTTACTTTTTTATCTTGTTTTTGTGAGTATAAGGCTTTATATATACATTCCCTAAGATTGGAGATTAAGAGGTCAGGGAGAAAGGTTGAGAGGGAAGCAAGTGAATAATGGATGTCCACAAACACTCCCCCCTTCCTTGGGTAGATCATATCGTTTGAAATGATGTCGTCACCCTTTGAAACCAGTTGTTCCAGTTGGTAATAGGTGAGGATTTTTGCCATTAGTTTTCTATTACCCTAGGTGCCCCGTCAAGTTGCAAGGGTGGTAAGGTACTCTCCCAGGATCGAACTTGAAGTGGTTCATCAGGTGATTCTTGAACACTGGGAGGTGTGGATTCTTTTGTAGCTTCATGGAGGTCCACTACTATAGATGGAGGCTGTGTAGAAGCTTTTACCTCTATGGATGAATTACATGAGGAGCTAGAAGCTTCAAGGAACTCCCCCCTTCCTGAGCTAGGTGGAATAAATTGGATTTGCCTTGGAGCCCAAACTAGCTCTGGACTAGGTGTGTAGCATTCTGTGACCTTTCCCTTCCCACGGTCTGCCATTGGCTTTAGCGTTACACTGTTTGACTCATATGGGTTTGTTGTCGATAGGGAAGGACACATTTTCCATTTAGGTACCCAAATTTGCTCATTTCCATCATAGTAGCCTTGGGCTTCTAATAGTCGTTTTGGAATCCATCGTGATTTGGTCTTGACCCTCCTAGAGCGCGCTCTTGGTTTTCCAAGGAGCGCGCAGGTCGTGCAGGTTGAGTACTTGCAATATTACTGCTTGCTACAACTACAAGTGTTGAAGTGCTAGGTTCCTGGGTAGCCGGCAAAGACGAGTTAACCACCTTGGCTTGTGAATGTTGGCTATCCTTCAACTTTGCTAAAGTTTGCAACGTAGGTGACTTTGCTTGAATGATAGGGGTAAGAGTCGGTGGTCGCGTCGTGACACTACATGTATCCCAATCAATAGTGCATTTGGTTGCCAACATCCATGTGCGTCCCAGGTTTACGTTGCCTTCCATAGCTCCCACGGGCATGACTAGAAACCTCTGCACTATGCTTCCATTGTCATAGACAACAGGGGTCTGAAGGACTCCAAGAATAGCAGTTTTCTTTTTATTAATGCCCTTGACTTGCATCGTACTCGGGGATAGGGTCGGTTTCCCTAATTGACACCAAACTCCATAGGATAACAAATTGTGTTTAGCTCCCGTATCTAATAAGGCATTGTATAGTACTTTCCAATAGGGGCTATTTAGCTCAATTGGGTATCGTAGGGGTGGCTCAGATTCTAATGAGTCGTCATCTGTGTCCTTGAAAAATGCTTGCGTGATTCCCAGATTAGCCTCTCGTTGGCGTCTAAGACGTTGTTGTCGTTCTCGAGCCTCAACTCTTGCTTGGATTTTTTTAAGGTCTGCTTGTTCCTTGGCAGCCTTCTTTTGATGGATGGCTTGCAACTCTTCCTGGATTAAAGGATCATAATATCTTTTGAATTTACTCCCATTAAGGAATCCAATGGTTTCAACTCCATCTAGAGTCTCCACACGAATGGTACCTTGCGGGGTAATTTCACACACTCGATATGGTCCCTTACCAGCGTATTTCGATTTCTTCTTTTCATTACGTACCCCGTACATAAGAACTTTATCACCAACCTTGATGTCTTTATCCTTTAAATGGCTATCAAACCACTTCTTTCTCCTATCCTTCTCCACTAGAGCATTTCGCACAGCTAATTGCCTTTCTTCATCTAGCCTTTCCAGGATATATAATCGCTCCACTAAGGGGTTACCATCCCAACCTTCTTGAGAAGCTACTCGAAGACTAGGAATGACAAACTCGCATGGCATAACTGCTTCTTGGCCATACACCATCTTAAACGGTGTGCAATTAATAGCAACTTTATACGCAGTACGATAAGCCCATAGAGCTGATGTAAGCTTTAGGTCCCAATCAGTGCAATGAGCCTCAACTATCTTTGTCAAAATGGAGATGAGAGTTTTGTTGGTACTCTCAGCTTGGCCATTTGCTTGGGGATAATAGGGTGTAGACTTGTGGTGAGATATCATGAAGTTTGATGTGAGTTCTTTTATTACTTCATTTATAAAATGAGTTCCATTGTCACTCACAAGTTCAAAGGGGCATCCAAAACGTGTGATAATGTTCTCAAAGAGGAACTTAGCTGTTGTTTTTGCATCCGCCTTTCGTGTTGCTTTTGCTTCAGCCCATTTGGTTACATAGTCGGTAGCCACAATGATATATCGTGATTGCGTGTTACGTGCAGCCGGACTAATCGGTCCTACAAAGTCTAAGCCCCACTTTTCAAATGGTTGGGTTACCTTGATGGGCTGTAGAGGCATCCTATCACTTCTTTGTGGCTTCTTGAAGCGTTGGCATTCATCACATCCCTTTGCAAAAAGTGATGCATCCTTACACAGAGTGGGCCACCAATAGCCTGATTGTAAGATCTTTTCGGCAGTCAACTTTCCTGAAAAGTGATCACCAGGTACGCCCATGTGTACCTCTAGTAGAATATATAAATACTCATCCTCGCGGGCACAGCGTCTAAGAACATCATCTTTTCCTCTCTTATAGAGAGTTCCAGCCAGTAAGCAATAGGCTTCGCATTCCTTGATTAATTTTCAAGCTATATCTTTTCGCAGCTCTTTGGGTGGAAAACCATTAACTAAGACGTTAACAATCTTTTCACTCCATTCAGGCATTGTCTCAACAATGAACAAAGGAGTATCAGGCAACTCATCATCAACCCCCGTAGGAGCTTTGCCATTAGGGATACGAGATAAATGATCCACCATGACATGTTTCCTCCCAGGCCTCACAACAACGGTGAAGTCAAACTCAAGAAGAATTAACAACCATCGTGTAATTCGACCTATGGAACATGGCTTGTTTACCAAATATAGCAATGCTTGATGATCAACATAAAACACAAACTTGGTAGCAAGAAGGTAATAGCGAAATTTCTTTACTGCGTAAATCATAGCTAGACCTTCGCGCTCTGTAGTAGTGTAGTTCATCTCGGCATCATTTAATTGGCGACTTGCAAATCTAATAGGGTAGTCCAATTTATGTTCTCCTGGTTGAGTTAGAACACACCCAATAGCAAAATTTGATGCATCAATATGCACATGAAAAGGTACATTCCAATTAGGTGTTCGTAGGATTGGAGCACTTGTTAGGGCCTTCTTTAATAACTCATAAGATTGATGACATTCTTCCGTCCAGTGAAACTCGATAAGAAGCTTGTACAATGGACGCGCTATCTCGGCAAAGTTTAAAATAAACCTTCGATAATAACCAACATGGCCCATAAATCTTTGAACCCCTTTATAGTTAGTAGGTGGTGGCAAATCGGCAATGGCTTTAATCTTACTCTCATCTGTGGATATCCCGTTCTTGGACACTATATGCGCTAGAATGACTCCATGCTTAACCCAAAATTGGCATTTGAAAGGGTTCAATGAGATGCGATAAAATGTGCACCTTTCAAATATTTTTCGTAGATATAACAAATGCTTCTCCCAAAAAGAATAAACACAAAGGTCGTCTAGGAAAGCTTCACAAAACTCCCTTAGAAATTCTTTAAACGCAATGTTTATTAATCGTTGGAATGTAGCAGGGGCATTTGTTAAGCCAAAAGCCATAACACGAAATGCAAACACTCCAAACTCTGTGATAAAAGCAGTTTTAGCTTGGTCCTCTAATGCAATTGTGATTTGATTGTAACCAGAGTACCCATCTAAAAAGCTATAAGCTTCCTTGCCCGCAACTCTTTCAAGCACATGTTCTGAATATGGCAAGGGATAATGATCTCTCATAGTAGCTGCATTAACTTTCTTGAGGTCCACGCACACTCTTAGTTTCCCATTCTTTTTTGGCACAATGACTATTGGAGAAACCCATTCTGAGTGCTCAATAGGATATATGAATCCACATTGGATAAGTTTTTCAATCTCCTCTTGTACAATTTTGGCGTACTTAGGATTCATTGGATAGGGTTGTTGTTGGACGGGTTTAGCAGTGTTGATCATGGGAATTGTATGTTGCACCACAGAAGGTGGAACGCCCTTCATGTCATGATATGTCCAAGCAAAGATATCCTTGTATTCCTTGAGGAGCTCCTTAAGTACAGCCTCTTCAGTTTCGGTAAGGTCTTGAGCAATAAAGACTGGTTTAGACTCCTCACCTAGTTCTGCTAATTCTATCTCTTTAACTACCGTTGGACCATCATAGACTCCACTGCTTCCATTGGTAGGTATTCATTAGGCTTTGGCATACACAACCTTTCGCTCCCCCGTGGTATAAGATTTAAATTGTTCAGGAGCCGTATGTAAGTCAGCAGGCTCTTATCCTGATAGAGACCTTTCTTTTAGTTCTGCCTCCTTTTGTTGTTGTGCTAACTCTCGGTTTTGATGTCTTCTTATAGTTCGACTCAATTTTGGCTCTGTAACCTCCAATTGAGCGAGGTCAATGGGTCGCGGGCTGCACCACATGACACTCCGGAGATGTTCACCCCAATTGTCTACTAGCTTTCGATGAGCATCACATGCCCCTAGATAGCTAAGCCATTCTGCAGTAGATATTTCCTTGTTTATCCTAGCTCTCACATTTGCTCGATATCTTCGTCTCTTATATGACCTTTGTTTCTTGTTAAGGTTTTGAATTTGGTAAATGTTTGAACTCAACTCGCCTAATAGTTCTTTGCTTGTATCTTCTTCACTCTCATATAAATTACCATAGACGGTCGTACTAGGCCTTGAGTAATTATTTTCTATACTTGGTTCACTCGATGTTTCCTCAGGTTCTGAATCTATTTCTTCCTGAGATTCCGTTTCCAATGTGTATTGGCCTGAAGCCTTTGAGGAATCATCAGTTTCACTCTCAGGTATGTGTGCCTCTTTCTTCTCATCGGATGTTACATGCGCTACACCTAACATGTTTACTGGTGCAATGTGTGGTATCTCTTCCCCATATGGTGTTACCCAAGTTGTTCCTCTAGCTCCCCATGGATCTATAGTTGCCGCTAGGTATACCCAATCGACATTGTCTGACTCAACCAGTCCGGGTAGGATATCCATATAAGGAGAGTTCTCCCCAATATCCGTTTCTTCGTTACACGTGTAACAATACTGTAATGGAGCTGAGTGAATTGTTGTGTTTGATCAATTATCAATGATGAATTAATTCTAATGGGGCACTCAGCTACTCGATGTGGTCCACCACATTCGTAGCACTGAAGAGGTGGTCTCCTGGCAAAACTATTAATGTTTTGGCCTCTTGCTGCTAGCGCAGTAGCTTGATATACCGGTTTGATTTGTCCCCAATGGTCTTCCATATAGTACATGGGACACTCCTCAAGCATGTCGACTCCATAGGTGATACTAGAGTCTATGTCCTCTTCGCAATCTACATAAGTACTAGATGACTCGCAACCTATTTGGTTCATAGGTGTAACTCTTGGATGAGGGGGTTGCGGTCCTAGCACCGGAGGTGGCAACGGTGTGGTTTGTACCACATTTTGGGTTCTAGGGACCATGTGTTGTAATGGCAACTGTTGCTCCATGGGTGGGGTAGGCATCAATGCAGGAACTCGAGGTGAGTCTGCCCAAGCTATAGGCGGTCTATTTTCCATGATGCGTTTAAGCATTAGGCAATCCTTCGCTTGATGGCCATACCTACCACACGCGTTACAAGTCCCGTTAAACTTTACTCTGAAAGTAGGGCATTCACTCGTAGTATGTGGGCCCAAGCAAATTGAGCACCATTGTTGCTCCCTTCTTGGATACATATGAGTGTTTTGTGGAGCACGATTACCCCTAAGGCTTTCTTGGATGGCCTTGGTGAGATCTGCCAAAGTCATCTCAGATATCGTTTGCTCTTTCACGATTGGCTTTATCTTCATTGGCTCATGCCCTGACGCTTGCGAGCTACTAGACTTCGGCTCGGCGGACACTCTTTCTCCTGCAATCATTAAATTATCCTCCAATTGGATTGCATTCATGGTGACTGCTTCCCAAGTAGTGATATCTCTAATGACTAGGCCATTATAAATACTTTCATGTCGTAGTCCCCTAATGAATCTATCGAGCAATTGGTTGTTGTTGAATCGCTCGTTTGGATTGCATCGAGAATGCAAATTCTTTAGGCGACTAATGAAGTCTCTCACGGATTCACCTTCTTCTCGTTGGGCTTTCTGGAGCTGAGAGGCTACACCCCAAAGTACTCCCTCTCGTATGTATTCTTTTAAGAACAGTCTCCTAAGAGTAGAGTAGATCGTTTTCTCTTCTACTCTTAAGGTTCTATACCAATCTCTAGCCTTTCCGCTTAGGGTCAAACTCAAAGCCTTACACTTATGTAGCTCATTGTGCTCTTCCAAGGAATCGCACACATGTTCAAAGACTTCCATATGCTTTCTAGCATCTCCGTCTCCACTGAATTTCTTTCTGAGCTTAGCTACTTGAACTGCCTTGATCCTAGGCTCTCTATCAGGTGCACTACGCATGTTTTCCGCAATAGAGCGACCTATAGTTTGAGCAAATGCTGCCAAATCTCCTATTTGAGCAGGTATAATGGGTGTATGTGCTCCTGGAACCACATGTGAGATGGGAGTTGGCCTTGGCCTTGGTATACACGCGGCTCTTGGGTCCCATATTTTGTATGGTGGTGTACCAGACGGTGGTCCAAAGTTTACAGGCGTGGCCCTAGGCATAGGGGGTGCCTGATATGGCATGTTATTATTAAATGGCATGGCTCCACTTGTATAAGAGCTTGGATAATGCCATTGTGGATTGTAAGCTCTTGGAATAATCGGAGGTGTAGGAGCTACATGAGGCTGAGGTAAGACAGGTGCACATGATTGATACATACATGTAGGTATAGTTGGGGCCACTGTGCTACTAGGCATCGGCGCAGTATTAACAAATGAACTCCATGGTGTACTTCTTGTCATGCTCACCACTGGGATATGCATGGTAGCCGTAGTGTCATTAAGAGAAAGATGAGCTAGATCTGGGAAGGTAAAGATGCCACTTGTGGGCTCAGATTGTACTGAGGCTCCTGGCAAAACAACATATGGAGGATCAATGGGGCTCACTGAGGGAGTCTCCATTTGTGATAGCGTTGGTTGGTTGGCCTTTCCCATATCCAAGAATCTCATTAGGCCTATTGAAGGCATGTTGATCCCTGTGTTCTGTCTTTCTAACTCGACAATCCTATGGAGAACATCACAGACTTTCTATTGTTGCTCATCTATGCTAGTAGCACCCGATGTGGATTGTAGAACATCTAACCAACCCACATGATAGGTGTGTCATGTGTACCGATCAGTTAAAGCTTCTGCTTGTAGGTCATACTCCCAATTTTCGTTTAGGAATATCCCATCTAGGCCTGGCGTGCTGGAGGTTTCCCTCGAAGTGGAAGCATTATTGCTCCCCATCGCTTGCCCCTCCGTAACTGCTACCTTGGGAGCACTCGGTTGCTCGGCTGGCATGATTGTTGTCATAGGAGCCTTTGCTTTCAGGGCTCGACTTTGTTCTAGCCTTCGTAGGTTCTCAATTTCCCTCTCCCTTGTTGCTTGCATATAGCGTTCGATCTCTTGTACTTCGGCAAGACTCCTACCATCAGGTAATAGAACCTCAGAGGGAGATAGTCCTAAAGGATCAGGAGGTGCAGATGGATGGAACATTCACATGCACACTCTCAAGAAGCATAGGGTCTATTTTAGGCATGAATGACGAATTTACTTCCCCACTCCCTTCATTTATTTCATTAACCACATGTTCGGAGCGAGTAGCTCTACTAAGGGTCTCTTTTAAGCGGCTAAACACGCTGGACTCGGGCCGTGGTCCCATGGCATGCATGTCTTGACTTGAACTATCAGGGTTTGGTGTAGGATACCCCTCCAGGACTTCCTAGTCAGAGGAAGAATCACTAGACGCGATATGAGGATCTTGGGTCGCGCTACCTTGAGGCCCGGCCGAAGGTCCATAACTTAGGGTGGAGGAATAATGGGTGCCCGCGTAAATGGAGGCACTACCAATATGTTCATTCTCTAACACTCGTCCAGAGCGTAGGTTCATATGACTTGGATCCCGTAGAAGTGTCAGTGAGTGCCCGTGAAGGCTGCTCACCTAGTATTTTTGGGTGTTTTGCAACCCAAGTCTTTTCTTATTTATTTATTTTTTGATTTTTTGGTCCTTTTTTCTGACCCAGCTATAGAATAGAACGTATGATGGCTCAAAACGAGCGTCTCGGTCAGAGGGACGTGCCGTGCTTTACAGCCCTCCGTTTGGTCACTTTATGCCCTCAGAATCCCTAAAACCGTCAATTTCTAGTAGGGAACTAGGCCCAAATTAGAAAGTCTAAGGGTGCAAGTGGGAAGAGAAGGGAGGAGAGTGGAGGACTTGCCCCACATGCTCTCATTCCCTCTTGAGGGGGTAGGGTATATATATAAGAGTGAGTCTAGTATATATCATAAGACTGTGGACTGAGGCCTGGGCCTGGGCTTGGGCTTGGGCTTGGGCTTGGGGAAATGATCCTGATCCCGATCAAAATTTTAGTGTAGCCCCCCAGTCACTCACGCTTAAATATTTTCAGTTTTTTTTTTTTTTTTGAGGCGACGACCGCGCGCGGTGTAGGTGACTCTTTCTTGGCCACACACACTGTCAACACCTACCTAACCTCTCTGTCAACAGCTCACAGCTCACAGACAGCTCACTACCTTATCTACTTACTAACAGTGCTGTTAACCACTAACTAATCTGTTAACTGCTTACTGACAGTGAGCTAACTATCCACCTACTTCCTCTCTCACTACCTTACTATGCAAAGACTGTGTGCAGGCAAACCTTGACAGAAAACTGTGTACAGACTGTGTGCAAACAGAAATTGCTAACTACCTTCCTACTTATTCATTCACTGCAAACAAGCTAACGACTACTAATTGTGCAAAGACTGTGTGCAAACAGAAAACACAACATTATGCAGAAATCACAGAACTTGCAAACAATACAAAAATTAACAACTTGCAGAAAAAGAACTCATTCCTCTTCCTCTTCCTCTTCTTTCCTACTACAAACAACTCATAGGAGAAGCACAAAGTGCCTCTTGGGCTTAGTGCAAGGCGATACCCCGGCAACGGCGCCAAAAATGTGCGCTCCTTGCCGCACTGTCGAAGCAAGGGCCTTGCCTAACACTGTGTGCGAGCCACAGACGGCTCCAAGCACACAACTAGCTTAACTAGTAAGGTCCAAAGAGGGCAATGGTGTGTCACTCACCGCTCTATGCTCCTGCCGTGGAGGATTCCTCGCCGCGAATAAGAAGGAGACACCGCTACATCGCGCTCAACCACTTCACCGCCGTCGTGCCGCCGCAATGCTCGATCGCACTCTCTCTCTCTCTCTCTCTCTCTCTCTCTCTCTCTCTCTCTCTCTCTCTCTCTCTCTCTCTCTCTCTCTCTCACACACACACACACACACACACACACACACAAGGAGGTGAAGAAGAAGAAGATGGAGATGGAGATGGAGCAAGAGCACTCTTCTATTGCACAAATGAGAGAATGAGTGAATTTTAGGTTTAGTTGGCTTTTATATGAGCTCACCCCATTCACACTTGGGCGCCCATGCTTAGCCAACTAATCCCTTGAATGTCCCAGTTAGAGTGCGCCTCTCATCGGCGATCACTCTTACCCTTTTCCTATTGGTCCGACAAGCCCGGTACCTGACTCTACCAAATACATAATACACGTCTGTCGTAGGTGATGGGGTGTCCGTGAGCCGTGAGGGTTAACAGTTCCTCACATCCGTTCAGCAAAATCAGCAAAACAGGTTGGGATATTTTGGCTGGTCTTTACGCAAGTCGCAATGAGGCTAAAATCCTTTGCTGCGTAAACAACTGCAGTCGAAGATAATGCATGAGGAAGATGATATGGATACTTTCCTTGCAGTGTCAAGGATATCAATGAGCAGCTTATTTCTGCAGGTGAAGTCATTTCAAACAGTTCCCTTGTGCAGACTGTTCTTGATGCCTTACTAGATTCTTACCAGACTTTTGCTAGTACTTAGAGACTTATGACCCAAGGAAATCCAGAAGTTGTCAAGTTTGATGCATTATGCACATTGCTGTTGCAAGAGTCACTTTCTAAAAAAAACAGGACTAGACAGCGTGCAGTTGAACAGGCTTTTATTGCTTCTCAAAGAAAGGGTGGTAACAGTAATGCAGCCACTTCTTATGGTTCTGTTGCGAGTGGCAAAACTTCTGTTCCTAATGCTTCTGCTGGCAGCACTTTGTCTAGCAATTCTGGTGATAAGGGAAAAAAGAAGATGCGTTGCCATTATTGTAAAGCTAATGATCACTTGATCAAGTCGTGTCCTAAGTTGAAGGCCAAAGAGGCTAAGAAGAAAGACGGTGGTTCCACTGCAAATGTTGGTTTCACTACAAATGCAGCCATTGTTAAGTCTTCTGTGAAAGGAGACTGTGATCCTGATGTTCATGTAGAATGGGCTTTTAGCGCAGAGTGCACTTACAATCCTGTTCTCCATGATGCATGCTTGTCAGTTGCTACAGATTCACATGTGTGGTATTGACAGTGGTGCTACAAAGCACATTACCTCACATCGTGAATTGTTTACCTCTCTCGAGTCTGTCCCTCATGGGAATTCAGTCACTTGTGCCAACAATGCCTCTTATCCAGTTCAAGGAGTTGGAAAGATTGTGCTTACTGCTACTAATGGCAGTTCTTTCACACTTGTTGATGCACTTTATGTACCTGGGATCAAGAAGAATCTGTTGTCTGTATCCGCACTTGCTAGACTTGGACTTGTACTCAAATTTGTGGATGACCGATGTACAATTCATGATCTCAGTTTTGGTGATGAAATTGTTGCATTTGGCCTTTTGTGTCGTGGGCTGTATAAACTCACTTTGTATGACAAGTGTGGACGAAATTTTGCAAATGGTGTTGCAGATTCAAGGGCTATTTCAGATGCAAAACTTTGGCATGCACGTTTTGGTCATCTGAATTTTGCCAGTTTGCTGCGTTTGCAGAAATCTGATATGGTTGCTTCTTTGCCGCCTCTTGAAGCACCTGTCAAACATGTTTGTGAAGGTTGTATTTTGGGTAAAATGCAACGTTCTAAGTTTCCAAAGGATGGTTTAGTTCGGGCCACATGCAGGTTGCAGCTTGTGCATAGTGATGTTTGTGGGCCCATGCAAACTCCGTCCTTGGGCAATTACCTGTACTTCGTGACTTTCATTGATGATTACTCCATGCATGCATGGGTATTTCCCCTTAAAGAAAAGTTCGAAGTTTTTATGTGCTTCAAACAATTTCTGGCTATGGCTGAAAATGTCTCGAAATGTACTATGGGCACCCTCCGTTCCGATCGAGGGGAGGAGTATATGTCTCATGAATTTAATGCATTTTTGGCTAGTCGTGGGATAAAACACCAATGTACAGTGCCGGTGTTGCTGAGAGGAAAAACCGGTCACTTACGGAAATGGCACGATGTATGGTCAAAAGTCAAGCTTTGCCACATTCTTTTTGGCTCGAGGCCATCATGTGTGCCACTTATGTACTTAACAGGTGTCCGACGAAAGATTTGCAATCTATTACTCCATTGAAGCATGGCACGATAGAAAGCCTTCTATTGACCGCATGCGTGTTTTTGGCTGTTTGGCATATGCTTTGGTGCCACAAACAGAGCGCAGAAAATTGGATGATAAGGCTGTCAAATGTTTTTTTTTTTTGTTATAGTGCTGAAAGCAAAGGTTACGGGTTGTATCATCCGCAAAAAAAACGTATTCTAGTTTCACGCGATGTAGTGTTTGTGGAAGATTCTGTTCAGCCCTTGCTGTCATGTACTAGAGACAGTAATGTAAGCTCACAGGACGTTTATGACACTTTGTTGCCTCTTTTCAGTGGAGGAAATACAAATGTAATATCCAATGAGGCAAATGTACAGCCTATGGGGGTTTCTGAAAATGTTACAGATGAGCCTATTACTAATGCAGATGTACATGATGTACTTGATGAGGAAAGGGCTGAAAATTAGCAGGCTAGAGGTATACCAAAATGGCTGGTGCACACTTTGCGTGACAGTAAATTGGATGCACCTTTGTCTAGTTGTACTCATTCAGGCTCTCGCCATGCATCTTATGCATTAGTTTGTTATGCTTTGGTTGTGTCTAGTTTACATGATGTTGAGGAGCCTCTGTCTTTTGATGAAGCACAAAATTCAGAAAATTGGATGGCTGCCATGCAATCAGAATATGATGCACTCAAAGAAAATGACACATGGACTTTATGTGATTTGCCTCTTGGCAGAAACGCCATTGGTACGAAGTGTGTTTACAAGTTGAAACGCAAGCCAGATGGTGAGAGCGATCGCCATAAGGCTCGACTTGTTGCAAAGGGTTATGCATAGCAAAAAGGCATTGATTATGAAGAGACTTTTGCTCCCACTTGTCGTATGACTACTGTGCATTTTCTATGTGCATTGGCAGCTCATTTTGGTTGGGATGTACATCAATCAGACATTGTTACTGCTTTCTTCAATGCTGACATATTTGAGGAAGTTTATGTAACGCAGCCTCTCGGTTTTGTCATAAAAGGACAAGAGGACAAAGTGTGCAAATGTAAGAAGTCTTTGTATGGGTTGAAGCAATCTCCTCGTGCTTGGTATGAGAAAGCTAACACTCATTTGGTCAAACGAGGCTTTCGTAACAGTCCAATAGAAAGCACATTGTATGTAAAGCGTGAGGATGATGTACTTCTCATTGTGGTTCTTTATGTTGATGATTTGTTGATCACTGGACCAAAGGAGAGACATATTGCTGAATTTAAGGCTGATTTGAATGCTACTTTCAAGATGAAAGATTTGGGGCTGTTGCATCATTACTTGGGTATACAGTTTAAGCAGTGTGATGGTGGTATTTCCTTGTGTCAGAAAAGTTACATAAAGACATTGCTATGTAAGTTTGGACTTGAGGATTGCAAAGCTATTGCCACTCCCATGGAAACAGGTTTGAAATTGAGTCTACATGATGCTGGTGATCCTTCTGATGTCACTCTTTATCAAACTACTGTTGGCTGCCTCATTTATGTATGCAACACGAGGCCGGATATTCAGTTTGCAGTCTCACATGTCAGCAGATTTATGCATAGCCCAGGGTCTAAGCATTGGCAGGCTGTCAAAAGGATTTTTCGCTACCTTAGTGGCACTTTACATCTTGGCTTGTTTTATCCCAAGGGGGGATCATTGCCGCCAGACTTACATTCTTTTTCGGACTCAGATTGGGCTGGTTGTTTTGACCCGAGATTGTCCACAAGTGGTTTTTGTTTCATGCTTGGAAGTTCATGTATATCATGGTTGAGCAAGAAGCAACCTACTATGGCCACTTCGAGTTGTGAGGCTGAGTACAGGGCAGTCTTCACAGCTACGGTTGAGTGTGTATGGCTCAAACGCCTTATGGCTGATTTGGGTGTTGGACAAGACACTGCCAACACTATCTACACTGACAATCAAAGCGCATTGGCAGTTGCGAGGAACCCAATTTTTCATGCTCGCACAAAGCACATTGAGGTGCATTACCACTATGTCAGGGAGAGGCTCTCAGCAAGAGGGATCAACTTGGCTTATGTGCCAACACAGGACAACCTTGCAGATCTTTTCACAAAGGCATTGTCTCATGAGAAGCTTGAAGCTTTCCTCAAAGCTTTGGGCTTACTCCCCTTTGTGGACTGATCATGTCCTTAGGGCATGGCACTTCCCTTTACTCATGTCCGAGCTCTCGTTCATCGCATCACTCCAGGGGGGATTTGTTACCATATACATGTGTTAGTGATGTGTGTGAACACACTAGGACCGCCGGGGCATTTTTTTCCCTCTTTAGGAGGTTTTTTCCCCCGTGCATTGTATATACGCCCATCACTCTCGGGCTATCTATCTGTCCATTGCACACTAAGTAACACACTCTCTATTGTGTGCCTTGAGCTTCCTTTGTCTTCTCCAAGCTGTGTGCGTTTCTCTGCAACCCTAATTCCAACAGAAGTGAGAAGCTCTGGTTGAAAGCGGATTGCAATACCTCAATTTTGTAGGTTGCTTGTATGATGGTGTATTGTCTAGCCTACTAGACAATACACCAAGTTATTACTACCATACTTTGATGGTGTAACTGCAAGTGCTTTTTCCTCATCACTCCTACGAAGCATATCACTACCATATTGCTTCATTGATGGAAGTGCTACTAAGGATTTATCCTCATCACTCCTAGAAAGCATATTGTGGTTATCATATATGCTTGAATGGTGTAGCAAGTGCAAGAAATTTATCCTCATCACTCCTAAAAAGAACATTAGTACCATGCTTAAATGGTGTAAGGGCAAGTGCTTTTGCCACCTCCTTACTCTCACAAGTCGATGATCTCTTTGTGTTGCTCATGTAAAGGCCTTTTTCTATGCATTGCGGCTCTAACTTGGCCTCTCTAGTCTTCTTCCCCTTCATGGCCTCTGCAATGGGAATGGCCTATGAACTTTGCAAGTAGCAGAATTAGGAAATTAGGTGAAGCACTTTTGTGAGATTACTTTGTGAGCATAGCGGGTGAACTTAATTGATGGTAGCAACATAAACATGGTACTTAGTTAACTTGGCATGAACAATACTTTTGCAAGAGAGAAAGTTTAGAGAACATGACAATAGTTGAGGACCGGATTCATACAGAGCCGGTCCCCCCTCCAATAGGCATTTGGATTATAGTTTCTCCCATCAAGAGAGACTTGGTACAATACAATCTTTGTGTTCCTTGTGACCTAGGTGATGCAATGAAGATGGAAATCTTCATGCATCACAAGCGTAACATAAAACTTGTAGAAAGCATTAAATATCCCAAGCCTCAATCCCAAGGCTTCAAACACCTTCGAAGGTGGAGAGAGCTAGCACGGAATGAGGATAGGGAAGAGGAAGAAGAAACATTCCATAGGAGAAAGAAATAGTTCCTCGCTTATCATCTGTCTTCTTGCTAGCATACATAATAGAATAGTAATAAACATGGAGAAGATGGCAAGCTTAAGCATTGAAGCATGGCTCTTGGTTGGATTTGGATTCCATAGCCAAGAGTGTTGGTGTAGGCTCTCAATTCTCACAAGCTTGGAGAAGGAGGTGGAGTTCCTCAACTTTCACCAAGTGAGAATGATCCACAAAATGAGTGTGTGTGAGTGTGTGTGGTGTATATCCCCCCAACACCCCCCTTGCTTTCTTGGGGCTAGTTGTAGCTTTTCCAGTTGCTTCAATCTCATTGGACCCCTCTCGCCCCTAGCCAATCACATGCAGCATGCATTCAAGTACATGGGTAGTCTTTGGACAAGTGGCCTCCTTACCCCTTAGAGAGAGAGAGAGCTTGAAAATATCTAGATATTTGTTGGATGGAACTAGAAGTTCATTGGACCCCTCTTTAGCCCACCCAACCAATAGCATTCTAGCACACCATGTGGTTAATCATAGGGAGAGTCTGACATGTGTCCCATGTGCCCTTTGAGAAAAGGGGTGCCCTTTGGGTAAGTGGAAGGTTAAGTCAAAGATTCCCCTAACTTTGGGACTTTCATGCATAGGAAGCTTCTCAAGCACCTTCCTCATTAAGTTTGTAGGGTCTCTTTTTGACTCAAGCACCTTACCTCCATGCAGGGAAAGCTTCTCAAGCACCTTCCTCATGAAGTATGACAAGCACCTCAAGTACCTTAGTCATCAAGCATGACAAGCACCTTAGGTCAGGTTCCCACCTCAAGCTCAACCCTAGCTTGTGTAAGGTCAAAGTCAAGTTTAGGTCGGGTTCCCACCTCAATCTCAGCCCTAGCTTGCCTAAGGTCAAAGGACTTTTAACACTAACCGTTGGAGGTCTTTAGTGAATCTAACCCTAAGGTCTTTTAAGCTCCATTAGTTAACCTTGCTCTTTTACATACCATCTCTCATTTGGACCCCTTTACCATTGGCCCCGTGTTGAGATAGATCCGTAAGCACATGTCTATATTCTAACCCTTGTTCTTGTTTATTATCCCACATTAAATGATCAGCTTAATATGATAAAATCATTTGGGTTGGTTAGATATTAATTTAATGACATTACCTCTCTCTTGAAATCATAGTCGTCCTTGACTATGAGGTAAAAGAGATAAAGTCATAGTCATTAGTCAATCTGTGTTAGTGGGTAGTGGATCCCTTTTTACCCTATGACATCATTCCAAGATGGATGACTAATCCATTTGGTGCTTGGGGGACATAATTGCCACAAGCATGTCTGCTCTTTAGTCCATTTCATCCTTCCAAGTGTTAACCCTCACGGCTCAAGGACACCCCATCACCTACGACGGACGTGTATTATGTATTTGGTAGAGTCAGGTACCGGGCTTGTCGGACCAATAGGAAAAGGGTAAGAGTGATCGCCGATGAGAGGCGCACTCTAACTAGGACATTCAAGGGATTAGTTGGCTAAGCATGGGCGCCCAAGTGTGAATGGGGTGAGCTCATATAAAATCCAGCTAAACCTAAAATTCACTTATTCTCTCATTTGTGCAATAGAAGAGTGCTCTTGCTCCATCTCCATCTCCATCTTCTTCTTCTTCACCTCCTTGTGTGTGTATGTATGTGAGAGAGAGAGAGAGAGAGAGAGCGATCGAGCATTGCGGCGGCACGACGGCGGTGAAGCAGTTGAGCACGGCGAAGCGGCGGCTCCTTCTTCTTCGCGGCGAGGAATCCTCCACGGCAGGAGCATAGAGCGGTCAATGACACACCATTGCCCTCTTTTGAGCTTACTAGCTAAGCTAGTTGTGTGCTTGGAGCCGTCTATGGCTCGCACACAGTGCTAGGCAAGGCCCTTGCTTCGACAGTGCGACAAGGAGCGCACATTTTTGGCGCCGCTGCCGGGGAATCGCCCTGCACTAAGCCCAAGAGGCACTTTGTGCTTCTCCTATGAGTTGTTTGTAGTAGGAAAGAAGAGGAAGAGAAAGAGGAATGAGTTGTTTTTGTGCAAGTTGTTAATTTTTGTATTGTCTGCAAGTTCTGTGATTTCTGCATAATGTTGTGTTTTCTGTTTGCACACAGTCTTTGCACAATTAGTGGTCGTTAGCTTGTTTGCAGTGAATGAATAAGTAGGAAGGCAGTTAGCAATTTCTATTTGCACACAGTCTGTACACAGTTTTCTGTCAAGGTTTGCCTGCACACAGTCTTTGCACAGTAAGGTAGTGAGAGAGGAAGTAGGTGGACAGTTAGCTCACTGTCAGTAAGCAGTTAACAGATTAGTTAGTAGATTAGTTAGTGGTTAGCAGCACTGTTAGTAAGTAGATAAGGTAGTGAGCTGTCTGTGAGCTGTGAGCTGTTGACAGAGAGGTTAGGTAGGTGTTGACAGTGTGTGTGGCCAAGAAAGGGTCACCTAAACCGCGTGCGGTCGTCGCCTCAAAAAAAAAAAACCCGAAAATATTTAAGCGTGAGTGACTAGGGGGCTACACTAAAATTTTGATCGGGATCTGGATCATTTCCCCAAGCCCAGGCCCAGGCCTCAGTCCTCAGTCTTATGATATATACTAGACTCACTCTTATATATATACCCTACCCCCTCAAGAGGGAATGAGAGCATGTGGGGCAAGTCCTCCTCCCTTCTCTTCCCACTTACACCCTTAGACTTTCTAATTTGGGCCTAGTTCCCTACTAGAAATTGACGGTTTTAGGGATTCCGAGGGCATAAAGTGACCAAATGGAGGGCTGTAAAGCACGGCACATCCCTCTGACCGAGACGCTCGTTTTGAGCTATCATACATTCTATTCTATAGTTGGGTCAAAAAAAAAGGACCAAAAAATCAAAAAAACAAAAAAAAATTAAGAAAAGACTTGGGTTACAAAACACCCAAAAATACTAGGTGAGCAGCCTTCACGGGCACTCACTGACACTTCTAGGGGATCAAAATCATATGAACCTACGCTCTAGACGAGTGTTAGAGCACAAGCATATTGGTAGTGCCTCCATTTACGCGGGCACCCATTATTCCTCCACCCTAAGTTATGGACCTTCGGCCGGGACTCAAGGTAGAGCGACCCAAGATCCTCATATCGCGTCTAGTGATTCTTCCTCTGACTACGAAGTCATGGAGGGGTATCCTACACCAAACCCTGATAGTTCAAGTCAAGACATGCATGCCATGGGCCCACGGCCCGAGTCCAGCGTGTTTAGCCGCTTAAAAGAGACCCTTAGTAGAGCTACTCGTTCCGAACATGCGGTTAATGAAATAAATGAAGGGAGTGGGGAAGTAAATTCGTCATTCATGCCTAAAATAGACCCTATGCTTCTTGAGAGTGTGCATGTGAATGTTCCATCCATCTGCACCTCCTGATCCTTTAGGACTATCTCCCTCTGAGGTTCTATTACCCGATGGTAGGAGTCTTGCCGAAGTGCAAGAGATCGAACGCTATATGCAAGCAACAAGGGAGAGGGAAATTGAGAACCTACGAAGGCTAGAACAAAGTCGAGCCCTGAAAGCAAAGGCTCCTATGACAACAATCATGCTAGCCGAGCAACCGAGTGCTCCCAAGGTAGCAGTTACGGAGGGGCAAGCGATGGGGAGCAATAATGCTTCCACTTCGAGGGAAACCTCCAGCACGCCAGGCCTAGATGGGATATTCCTAAACGAAAATTGGGAGTATGACCTACAAGCAGAAGCTTTAACTGATCGGTACACAGGACACACCTATCATGTGGGTTGGTTAGATGTTCTACAATCCACATCGGGTGCTACTAGCATAGATGAGCAACAACAGAAAGTCTGTGATGTCCTCCATAGGATTGTCGAGTTAGAAAGACAGAACATAGGGATCAACATGCCTTCAACAGGCCTAATGAGATTCTTGGATACGGGAAAGGCCAACCAACCAACCCTATCACAAATGGAGACTCCCTCAGTGAGCCCCATTGATCCTCCATATGTTGTTTCGCCAGGAGCCTCAGTACAATCTGAGCCCACAAGTGGCAGCTTTACCTTCCCAGATCTAGCTCATCTTTCTCTTAATGACACTACGGCTACCATGCATATCCCAGTGGTGAGCGTGACAAGAAGTACACCATGGAGTTCATTTGTTAACACTGCGCCGATGCCTAGTAGCACAGTGCCCCCAACTATACCTACATGTATGTATCAATCGTGTGCACCTGTTGTACCTCAGCCTCATGTAGCTCCTACACCTCCGATTATTCCAAGAGCTTACAATCCACAATGGCATTATCCAAGCTCTTATACAAGTGGAGCCATGCCATTTAATAATAACATGCCATATCAGGCACCCCCTATGCCTAGGGCCACGCCTGTAAACTTTGGACCACCGTCTGGTACACCACCATACAAAATATGGGACCGAAGAGCCGCGCGTATGCCAAGGCCAAGGCCAACTCCCATCTCACATGTGGTTCCAGGAGCACATACACCCATTATACCTGCTCAAGTAGGAGATTTGGCAACATTTGCTCAAACTATCGGTCGCTCTATTGCGGAAAACATGCGTAGTGCACCTGATAGAGAGCCTAGGAGCAAGGCAGTTCAAGTAGCTAAGCTCACACAGAAATTCAGTGGAGACGGAGATGCTAGAAAGCATATGGAAGTCTTTGAACATGTGTGTGATTCCTTGGAAGAGCACAATGAGCTACATAAGTGTAAGGCTTTGAGTTTGACCCTAAGCGGAAAGGCTGGAGATTGGTATAGAACCATAAGAGTAGAAGAGAAAACGATCTACTCTACTCTTAGGAGACTGTTCTTAAAAGAATACATACGAGAGGGAGTACTTTGGGGTGTAGCCTCTCAGCTCCAGAAAGCCCAACGAGAAGAAGGTGAATCCGTGAGAGACTTCATTAGTCGCCTAAAGAATTTGAATTCTCGATGCAATCCAAACGAGCGATTCAACAACAACCAATTGCTCGATAGATTCATTAGGGGACTATGACATGAAAGTATTTATAATGGCCTAGTCATTAGAGGTATCACTACTTGGGAAGCAGTCACCATGAATGCAATCCAATTGGAGGATAATTTAATGATTGCAGGAGAAAGAGTGTCTGCCGAGCCGAAGTCTAGTAGCTCGCAAGAATCAGGGCATGAGCCAATGAAGATAAAGCCAATCGTGAAAGAGCAAACGATATCTGAGATGACTTTGGCAGATCTCACCAAGGCCATCCAAGAAAGCCTTAGGGGTAATCGTGCTCCACAAAACACTCATATGTATCCAAGAAGGGAGCAGTAATGGTGCTCAATCTGCTTGGGCCCACATACTACGAGTGAATGCCCTACTTTCAGATTAAAGTTTAACGGGACTTGTAACGTGTGTGGTAGGTATGGCCATCAAGCAAAGGATTGCCTAATGCTTAAACGCATCATGGAAAATAGACCGCCTATAGCTTGGGCAGACTCACCTCGAGTTCCTGCATTGATGCCTACCCCACCCATGGAGCAACACTTGCCATTACAGCACATGGTCCCTAGAACCCAAAATGTGGTCCAAACCACACCGTTGCCACCTCCGGTGCTAGGACCGCAACCCCCTCATCCAAGAGTTACACCTATGAACCAAATAGGTTACGAGTCATCTAGTACTTATGTAGATTGCGAAGAGGACATAGACTCTAGTATCACCTATGGAGTCGACATGCTTGAGGAGTGTCCCATGTACTATATGGAAGACCATTGGGAACAAATCAAACCGGTATATCAAGCTATTGCGCTAGCAGCAACAGGCCAAAACATTAATAGTTTTTCCAGGAGACCACCTCTTCAGTGCTACGAATGTGGTGGACCACATCGAGTAGCTGAGTGCCCCATTAGAATGCAAAAGAATGCCGCACTAATGCAAACAAGTCAAGGGAGTGCATTGGCAATGCCAATACTCAGTTGTAATCGTTGTGGCATAGATCATTTGATCGCACAGTGTCCTAACAATCCAAACGCACCGAAAATCACACCATTGAACATAATAGAGATTGTTGATGGGACACCACCAACTATAAACATAGCACCACTGAATGCACTCACACGGTCAATGCTCCAAAAGCAAAATTACATCCTCGAAGAGAGAGATGCTGCATCCATTGGCCGAGCGAGAAAGAAGAAAACACGAAGAAAGAAATCCCTTAATGCTTCTAGCTCAAAACCTAGTTCAAAGACTAACATAGGGACAGGAGAGGATCCCGTGTATATGAATGACCCTGAGGATGACTCAGATTCGATAGAGACCACGGAGACCAAAACTATTACTACAAAGGAAAAAGCCAGTGAGGAGGATCACGAGAGGGAATTACGACGAACACCAAAAGAGTATTCAAAGTTAAACCACCCAGTTGCAAACCCCCAAGATAAGCCACGAGAGACACAAAATGAGGATTGCAAGAGAAAGATTGGAACCTATCCAAACCCAACAGTGGAAATTGAACGAGTCCAACAATTGAGGGGTTTGGTGGAAGAAACTCAACGAACATTAGAACCTGAACCCAAACATATCCAGATGTCGGACACAGTGTTTCCCACACAAGTTCAACCTCACAAGAACTACAGGCCGTTAGCTATACCCAGTATCATTCGGGAAGAGAGTGAGGGTAGGACATCTGAAAGTGGACACACACCTTTCCTACTAGAGAGAATGTTTGGTGAGGGAATACCCGACCCCCTTGAGGAAGTGGAGATTCCATCTTCACCATTCTCTTGTCAGGGTCCTACGTCCCACAAGATGCCATTAAATGTTGCCAAATTGATGGATTCCATGTCTTCAGAAGTTAGAACCACCATCATGTCCAAACTATATAAAGACCCCGAGCTAGTCTCAGCTCTTCGAGCCTTCCTCAATGGGGAATTACAGGTCGGATTACCACCGTTTGCACATATGAACAAACCTGACTCGGTAATGAATGATGAGGAACATTTAGCACCACCATCTGACCTAGCGGGACATGAATCTGTAATTGAAATACCCGTTAACAAGTTGGGGCAATACTTTGAAGGTGATGAATCTAATGCTACTCTACCAATCACTACTAAAGGATTAACTGTAAAGGGGGTCCTTGACGGTGGTGCGGGAGTCAGCATGGTGACAAAGAGTTGTTGGGAGTCTATGGGGCGACCTCACCTTGAAGCCACAAGCGTAGTGGTAAAAATGGATAATGGATCTATTGTTACGCCTATTGGAATGCTACAGGATCTCAGGATCAAGGTCTTGGGACACAAGGTAAGGCAAACTTTCATTGTTATGGATTTTTCCAAGCATCCTATGTCATTTGAGATAATCTTAGGGCGTCCATTCATGAGGGAAGAAAAAATGGTGCATGACTGGTCCAAAAACCACGTCTACTTACAGTTCCAAGACTTTGTCATTCGAGTTGATCTTTTAAGTGGTCGAACGCATCCTCTAGGAAATAAATTCATCATTGATAATCGATCAGACACAACAATTCACTCAGCTCCATTACAGTATTGTTACACGTGTAACGAAGACACGGATATTGGGGAGAACTCTCCTTATATGGATATCCTACCCGGAATGGCTGAGTTAGACAATGTCGATTGGGTACACCTAGCGGCAACTATAGATACATGGGGAGCTAGAGGAACAACCTGGGTAACACCAGATGGGGAAGAGATACCACACATTGCACCAGTAAACATGTTAGGTGTAGCGCATGTAACATCCGATGATAAGAAAGAGGCACACCTACCTGAGAGTGAAACCGATGATTCCTCAAAGGCTTCAGGCCAATACACATCAGAAACGGAATCTCAGGGAGAAATGGATTCAGAACTTGAGGAAACATCGAGTGAACCAAGTATAGAAACTGAACACTCAAGGCCTAGTACGACCATCTATGGAAATTTATATGAGAGTGAAGAAGATACAAGCGAAGACCTATCAGGCGAGTCGAGTTCAAACATTTACCAAAATCAAAACCTTAACAAGAAACAAAGGTCATATAAGAGACGACGATATCGAGCAAATGTGAGAGCTAGGATAAACAAGGAAAGATCTACTGCAGAATGGCTTAGCTATCTAGGGGCATGTGATGCTCATCGAAAGCTAGTAGACAATTGGGGTGAACATCTCCGGAGTGTCATGTGGTGCAGCCCGCGACCCATTGACCTCGCTCAATTGGAGGTTACAGAGCCGAAATTGAGTCGAACTATAAGAAGACGTCAAAACCGAGAGTTAGCACAACAACAAAAGGAGGTAGAACTAAAAGAAAGGTCTCTGTCAGGACAAGAGCCTGCTGACTTACATACGGCTCCTGAACATTTTAAATCTTATACCACGGGGGAGTGAAAGGTTGTGTATGCCAAAGCCCAACGAATACCTACCAATGGAAGCAGTGGAGTCTATGATGGTCCAGCGGTAGTTAAAGAGATAGAATTAGCAGAACCAAGTGAGGAGTCTAAACCAGTCTTTATTGCTCAAGACCTTACCGAAACTGAAGAGGCTGTACTTAAGCTCCTCAAGGAATACAAGGATATCTTTGCTTGGACATATCATGACATGAAGGGCGTTCCACCTTCTGTGGTGCAACATACAATTCCCATGATCGACACTGCTAAACCCGTCCAGCAACGACCCTATCCAATGAATCCTAAGTACGCCAAAATTGTACAAGAGGAGATTGAAAACCTTATCCAATGTGGATTCATATACCCTATTGAGCACTCAGAATGGGTTTCTCCAATAGTCATTGTGCCAAAAAATAATGGGAAACTAAGAGTGTGCGTGGACCTCAAGAAAGTTAATGCAGCTACTAGGAGAGATCATTATCCCTTGCCATATTCAGAACATGTGCTTGAAAGAGTTGCGGGCAAGGAAGCTTATAGCTTTTTAGGTGGGTACTCTGGTTACAATCAGATCACAATTGCATTAGAGGACCAAGCTAAAACTGCTTTTATCACAGAGTTTGGAGTGTTTTCATTTCGTGTTATGGCTTTTGGCTTAACAAATTCCCCTGCTACATTTCAACGATTAATAAACACTGCGTTTAAAGAATTTCTAAGGGAGTTTTGTGAAGCTTTCCTAGACGACCTTTGTGTTTATTCTTCTTGGGAGAAGCATTTGTTATATCTACGAAAAATATTTGAAAGGTGCAGATTTTATTGCATCTCATTGAACCCTTTCAAATGCCAATTTTGGGTTAAGCATGGAGTCATTCTACGGCATATAGTGTCCAAGAACGGGATATCCACAGATGAGAGTAAGATTAAAGCCATTGCCGATTTGCCACCACCTACTAACTATAAAGGGGTTCAAAGATTTATGGGCCATGTTGGTTATTATCGAAGGTTTATTTTAAACTTTGCCGAGATAGCGCGTCCATTGTACAAGCTTCTTATCGAGTTTCACTGGACGGAAGAATGTCATCAATCTTATGAGTTATTAAAGAAGGCCCTAACAAGTGCTGCAATCCTGCGAACACCTGATTGGAATGTACCTTTTCATGTGCATATTGATGCATCAAATTTTGCTATTGGGTGTGTTCTAACTCAACCAGGAGAACATAAATTGGACTACCCTATTAGCTTTGCAAGTCGCCAATTAAATGATGCCGAGATGAACTACACTACTACAGAGCGCGAAGGTCTAGCTATGATTTACGCAGTAAAGAAATTTCGCTATTACCTTCTTGCTACCAAGTTTGTGTTTTATGTTGATCATCAAGCATTGCTATATTTGGTAAAGAAGCCCTGTTCCACAGGTCGAATTACACGATGGTTGTTAATTCTTCTTGAGTTTGACTTCACCGTTGTTGTGAGGCCTGGGAGGAAACATGTCATGGCGGATCATTTATCTCGTATCCCTAATGGTGAAGCTCCTATGGGGGTTGATGATGAATTGCCTGATACTCCTTTGTTCATTGTTGAGACAATGCCTGAATGGAGTGAAAAGATTGTTAACTTGTTAGTTAATGGTTTTCCACCCAAAGAGCTTCGAAAAGATATAGCTCGAAAATTAATCAAGGAATGCGAACCCTATTGCTTACTGGCTGGAACTCTCTATAAGAGAGGAAAAGATGATGTTCTTAGACGCTGTGCCCGCGAGGATGAGTATTTATATATTCTACTAGAGGCACACATGGGCGTACCTGGTGATCACTTTTCAGGAAAGTTGACTACCCGAAAGATCTTACGTTCAGGCTATTGGTGGCCCACTCTGTTTAAGGATGCATCACTTTTTGCAAAGGGATGTGATGAATGCCAACGCTTCAAGAAGCCACAAAGAAGTGATAGGATGCCTCTACATCCCATCAAGGTAACCCAACCATTTGAAAAGTGGGGCTTAGACTTTGTAGGACCGATTAGTCCGGCTGCACGTAACACGCAATCACGATATATCATGGTGGCTACCGACTATGTAACCAAATGGGCTGAAGCAAAAGCAACACGAAAGGCGGATGCAAAAACAACAGCTAAGTTCCTCTTTGAGAACATTATCGCACGTTTTGGATGCCCCTTTGAACTTGTGAGTGACAATGGAACTCATTTTATAAATGAAGTAATAAAAGAACTCACATCAAACTTCATGATATCTCACCACAAGTCTACACCCTATTATCCCCAAGCAAATGGCCAAGCTGAGAGTACCAACAAAACTCTCATCTCCATTTTGACAAAGATAGTTGAGGCTCATCGCACTGATTGGGACCTAAAGCTTACATCAGCTTTATGGGCTTATCGTACTGCGTATAAAGTTGCTATTAATTGCACACTGTTTAAGATGGTGTATGGCCAAGAAGCAGTTATGCCATGGGAGTTTGTCATTCCTAGTCTTCGAGTAGCTTCTCAAGAAGGTTGGGATGGTAACCCCTTAGTGGAGCGATTATATATCCTGGAAAGGCTAGATGAAGAGAGGCAATTAGCTGTGCGAAATGCTCTAGTGGAGAAGGATAGGAGAAAGAAGTGGTTTGATAGCCATTTAAAGGATAAATACATCAAGGTTGGTGATAAAGTTCTTATGTACGGGGTACGTAATGAAAGGAAGAAATTGAAATACGCTGGTAAGGGACCATATCGAGTGTGTGAAATTACCACGCAAGGTACCTTTCGTGTGGAGACTCTAGATGGAGTTGAAACCATTGGATTCCTTAATGGGAGTAAATTCAAAAGATATTATGATCCTCTAAGCTAGGAAGAGTTGCAAGCCATTCATCAAAAGAAGGCTGCCAAGGAACAAGTAGAGCTTTAAAAAATCCAAGCAAGAGTTGAGGCTCGAGAACGACAACGGCGTCTTAGATGCCAACAAGAGACTAATATGGGAATCACGCAAGCATTTTTCAAGACACAGATGACTACTCATTAGAATCTAAGCCACCCCTACGATACCCAATTGAGCTAA
Organism: Adiantum capillus-veneris; assembly: GCF_014529385.1. Classification (NCBI taxonomy): domain Eukaryota; kingdom Viridiplantae; phylum Streptophyta; class Polypodiopsida; order Polypodiales; family Pteridaceae; genus Adiantum; species Adiantum capillus-veneris. The sequence goes on along the minus strand of NC_140957.1, from coordinate 62,921,027 downwards.
ATAGCCCCTATGGGAAAGTACTATACAATGCCTTATTAGATACGGGAGCTAAACACAATTTGTTATCCTATGGATTTTGGTGTCAATTAAGGAAACCGACCCTATCCCCGAGTACGATGCAAGCCAAGGGCATTAATAAAAAGAAAACTGCTATTCTTGGAGTCCTTCATACCCCTGTTGTCTATGACAATGGAAGCATAGTGCAGAGGTTTCTAGTCATGCCCGCGGGAGCTATGGACGGCAACGTAAACCTGGGACGCACGTGGATGTTGGCAACCAAATGTACTATTGATTGGGATACTGGTAGTGTCACGACGCGACCACAGACTCTTACCCCTATCATTCAAGCAAAGTCACCTATGTTGCAAACTCTAGCAAAGTTGAAGGATAGCCAACTTTTGGTCGTCGTGAAAGTGCATTAGCCACTTGATTGTGCTTACTAGCAATGTGAGCAAGGTGGAAATTAAATTGCGAAAGAAAATTTGGCCACCTCATTTGTTTGTCAGAAAGCTTTGTTTGCGTCATGAAGTACTTGAAACTTTGATGGTCTGTTCATAAAATGAATGGAGTCCCCAATAGATAGTGCTTCCATGTGTCTAGGACATGTAGAACAACTAACAGCTCTTTCTCATAAATGCCTAAGACCCATTCATCCGTGTTGAGCCTTCGGCTCTCATATGCTATGGTATGCCCTTCTTGCAGCAAAACTGCTCCAAGGCAATCACCACAAGCATCACATTGGATCTCAAAGGGCTTTGAGAGATCCGGAAGCATAAGGACTGGTTGAGAGGTAAGCTTCTCTTTGAGCATGTCAAAAGCACTCTGCTCCTTAGCAGTCCATGAATACTTACTTAAAGTTTATCTTTGTTAAGTCATGTAATGGTCCTGCTACTTGAGAGAATTTTGCTATGAAGCGTCTATAGTATGCACACATACCAGTAAAGCTTCTTAGCTCATGTAGATTCTTTGGATTAGGCCATGCTTTTATTACCTCCAACTTTGATGGATCCATATGGATACCATCTTGAGAGATAATATGACCTAAGTATTGAATCTCTTGAAGGAAAAATTTGCTTTCTTTTGATTGAGAAAAAGCTTATTCTCCCTTAATGCTTGAAAAATCACTTGGAGATGTTGCTTGTGTTCCTCCAAGGAATTGGAGTAGATGATGATATCATCAAAGAATACTCCAGTGAATTTGCGGTAGGGTCTAAAAATTTTCACGATTAATCGATTGAATGTAGCTGGTGTCAAGCCAAAAGGCATGACTAGATATTCATAAAGGCCAAACATTGTACAAAACGTGGTCTTTAGGATATCTTCATTCACTATCCTTATTTGATGTTAGCCACTTTTAAGGTCAATCCTACTGAAGTAGGTAGAGCCTTGTAGCTTATCAAACAGATCTTCTACCCGAGGTACGAGAAATCTTTTTTTATAGTGATATGGTTTAGTACGCAATAGTCCACACACATGCGGTATGTACCATCGTTCTTTTGCACTAAAAGGACTGGGAACAAAAGAGAGAGGAGCTAGGCCTCACCATTCGTTTTTCTACCAATTCTTGTATTTGCCTCATGATCTCCTCTTGTTGAGCTTGGGAAACTCGATAAGGAGGTTTGTTAAGCGGTGAGCTTCCTGATAGGAACTCAATAATTTGATGGTCATCATCTCCTCGTTTTGGAGGTAAGTCCATAGGGATATCATCAATGAACACATCTTGGAATCCTTTTAGAAAGTTAGACAAGTCTAACTCTTCTTGATTCCTACCATTCACCTTTGATGAAACATTGGGACCTTTTAGGGACTCTTTGACAAAAATTATGTACGCAGAAACTGAGCTCTTCATTGATTTAACAAGGGCAAGAGGATTTACAAGTGGTATAGTACGACCAGACTCATTAGCATCTATATACATATTCTTCCCCCTGTTGGTGAAGTAGATTCTCCTTTCAAGGAACTTCATGTCGGCAGCCATGCGGTTGAACCATGGTACCCCTAGGATAGCATCCTCATGTTGGAGAGGAGAAATAAAGAAGTCTTCTTTGTTGACATAGCTTTGGACATGAAGCCTCAACTTCCCAATCAAGGGAGTGATGGAGGCTTGCTATCCCTTGAAAGCGGCATTGACAGTTACAGCATCTCCCATCTCAAAAGCTTGAATGCCCAACTTGGTGGCCAACTCCATTGATACGAAATTGTGAGAGAACCAAGGTCAAACAAGATGAAGGCATCATGCTCCCTTACCTTTCCCCAAGCATAGGAGAGAGTTGATCCTTTGCAATGAGAATCCTCTTTTGGAGCTTCGACAGTGGAAGCTCTAGGAGTCTCATTGCGAGCATTTCTTTTGGGGCAAGAACGATAACCATGTCCTTGCTCCCCACACTTAAAACATTTGTGATCCTTGCGAAAAGTTTCAAGCTCTTCAGGAGAGAGTTTATTTTTACATTTGTAAACTCCTTTCTCCTTAGACCGATTGTTGTTGTTGTTATTGGAATGGCCTTGGGAAGAATTTTTGGCATTAATTTTTCCCTTTGCATCACTTTTGTCTTTATTTTCCATGGGCTTGACATTCTGTCTAACCCCTTGTTGGAAATTGATATGTGAAGCAACCATGGTATGGTGGATTACTTCGCTGATAGAACCAGACCATTGAGAGTTGACATACTCGGCCATCTCTTCAGGTAATCCCGCACATAATTGTTGCTTTTGCTCCACAAAAGTCTATCTTTTGAAAGACGGTAGCCTTGAGATGTAAATCCCAAAACTTTTCCACATATTTGTGGATAGACTCATGAGAGAGAAGCCTCAAACTCCACCATTCGTTGAGCACTTTGTCCTTTGCATCGCTTTGGAAGGAATTGCTTCATAATGGAAACTCGTAGAGTTTTCCATGTCTTTGGGGCTTCGTCGTTGCCATGAAGGCTAGCCCACCATTGACGAGCCGATTTTTGGAAGTGCATAGCTTGGAGGGCTCCGTGAAGCCCTCGTCTCTAAATGCCGCATCAAATTGTTGGATGAAGGACAATACTTTGTCGGTAGCACCAAAGGTGCCATCATAGGTGAGAAAAGAGATGCTCTTTCCTCCCTCTTTGCACTTCTTTAGCTTTTCTGACCTTCACCATGCAGGGTAAGATTTGCGATGTCCTCCCCTCTTGTATTCTCTAGGAGAATAACCATAGCTATCATCGGTAGAGGAGGAAGGTGAAGAAGAAGGAGAAGAGGGTGACCTCTTTCTTGCCCTTTTCTTCCTTGGTTTCCCCTCTTCCCTTTTGGAGAGGAGGACCATGGGTTAATTGTTTCCTCTTCGGAGGAGTTGGCAATCGTTTAGTCCACCTTCTTCATGGAGCCACATCTTCGGAGGAATTTAGGGATTCATTACTTTCTTGATCTTTGACTTCCTCCTCTCGTATGGGAGAGAGTCTTCTTTTGGGGGTCTCATCAAGAGAACTCCTAAGCTCTCTCTCCTATTGGAGAGGAAAGGAAATCCCATAAGCACGAAGTTGTTGAGTAACTTCAGCTTGCAAAGCGGGGTTGCCCATAGCTTGTTGCAACCTAGTAACAAGATAATTAACAAACATGGGGGCATCATCAGTAGCACCTTCATGTGCAAAATCAAAGTTATCAATGTTCATTCTACTCTCTTGGTTATTTTCAACCATGTTAATTAAACTTATGTGTTTACTTAGTGTATGCTTTGGCAATTCAAAACCTTAGTTGCTACTCCTCTTAGCCTTTGAAAATAGGCAGTTAAGTATCTACACCCATGGCTCGAATTGGTTAATTATAGAGAGTAGTGGAGTGAGTCTAGCATAGCGAAGTTGTCGAGGGATAGCTCCTTTTGGACTTCTTATGGCTCAATAATGGTAAAGCCGTAGGCAAGTCTAAAAAAAATCCATTATTAAGACCAAAGCTGCCACGGTGTGCACCATATCCCACATAGTGGGCTCAACAAAATCGATAATAGATCCTAGTCCCACTTACCCTAATATATTAACAAAATCAACCATTAATAGGCTACTTAAGGACCTCTCTTCTTAAGCAAAAAAAGAGAAACCAAATGGTCTGATACCAATGTAATGGGAATAGCCTATGAACTTTGAGAGTAGCGGAATTAGGAAATTAGGTGAAGCACTTTTGCGAGATTACTTTGTGAGCATAGCGGGTGAACTTAATTGATGGTAGCAAGATAAACATGGTATTTAGTTAACTTGGCATGAACAATACTTTTGCAAGAGAGAGAGTTTAGAGAAGATGACAATAGTTGAGGATCGGATTCATATGGAGGCAGTCCCCCCTCCAATAGGCATTTGGATTATAGTTTCTCCCATCAAGAGAGACTTGGTACGATACAATCTTTGTGTTCCTTGTGACCTAGGTTATGAAATGAAGATGGAAAGATTCATGCATCACAAGCATAACATAAACTTTGTAGAAAGCATTAACTAGCCCAAGCCTCAGCCCCAAGGCCTCAAACACCTTCGAAGGTGGAGAGAGCTAGCAGGGAATGAGGATAGGGAAGAGGAAGAAGAAACATTCCATAGGAGAAAGAAATAGTTCCTCACTTATCATCAGTCTTCTTGCTAGCATACATAATAGCATAGTAATGAACATGGAGAAGATGTCAAGCTTAAGCATTGAAGCATGGCTCTTTGTTGGATTTGCATTCCATAGCCAAGAGTGTTGGTGTAGGCTCTCAATTCTCACAAGCTTGGAGAAGGAGACGGAGTTCCTCAACTTTCACCAAGTGATAATGATCCACAAAATGAGTGAGTGTGTGTGTGTGTGTGTGTGTGTGTGTGGTGTATATCCCCCCAGCACCCCCTTGCTTGCTTGGGGCTAGTTGTAGCTTTTCCACATGCTTCAATCTCATTGGACCCCTCTCCCCCCTAGCCAATCACATGCAGCATGCATTTAAGTACATGGGTAGTCTTTGGACAAGTGTCCTCCTTACCCCTTAGAGAGAGAGAGCTTGAAAATATCTAGATATTTCTTGGATGGAACTAGAAGCTCATTGGACCCCTCTTTAGCCCAACCAATAGCATCCAAGCGCACCATGTGGTTAAGCATAGGGAGAGTTTAACAAGTGTCTCATGTGCCCTTTGAGAAAGGGGGTGCCCTTTGGGTGAGTGGAAGGTTAAGTCAAAGATTCCCCTAACTTTGGGACTTTCATGCATAGGAAGCTTCTCAAGCACCTTCCTCATTAAGTTTGTAGGGTCTCTTTTTGACTCAAGCACCTTACCCCTATGCATGGGAAGCTGCTCAAGCACCTTCCTCATTAAGTATGACAAGTACCTCAAGTACCTTAGTCATCAAGTATGACAAGCACCTCAAGCACCTAGGTCGGGTTCCCACCTCAAGCTCACCTAAGGTCAAAGGACTTTTAACACTAACCATTGGAGGTCTTTAATGAAGCTAACCCTAAGGTCTTTTAAGCTCCATTAGTTAATCTTGCTCTTTGGCATACCATTTCTCATTTGGACCCCTTTACCATTGGCTTCGTTTTGAGATAGATCCGTAAGCACATGTCTATATTCTAACCCTTGTTCCTGTTTATTATCCCACATTAAATGATCAGTTTAATATGAGAAAATCATTTGGGTTGGTTAGATATTAGATTTAATGACACCTCCATATTAGTACTATAATTGTGCTTGGAGTCTCTATCAAGGGCACCCCTAGCTTCTCCTCCCAAGAGAAAGGCTCCATAGCTCCTCCACTCATATACAACCTCTAATACCATAGTAGTGAATTTGAGAATTTCCCAATTCCCACTTTCAAAAAGAGCTTAAGATTAGACTACATGGTAAAATCTTAGCCAAAGTTTTGAGAGCATGGCTCGGAAGATCTTTTCAAGTAGTACCTTGTGGAAGGCTTTGGTCTTTAAATACAACTTGAGATTTTTCCATATGGCCAAATCTTCAAGATATTGGTGATTCTCAAATGGCTCTAAAGTCTCAACCTCTTTAATATGGTGTTCTCTCCTCCATATAATTATATATGCATGCATCCTCTCCATCATCCTCTAAACATTGATAAATTTGTTGAGCACCTCTTATCAAAGTAAAGGTGCTAGGCTTACCACCACTCCATTCTTGCTTCACATAGTGATACCTTTACACAAACCAAGCAAGAGTTGTCCTTCCAATTTTGCTATAGCACTACCTTGTACTTTATAGAAAAGGAAAAGAAAGCCACTAAATGGATCTGAGTGCCAAATATGCATTTGTAAAGGGGAATATAAGTTCTCTCTCTCTCTCTCTCTCTCTCTCTCTCTCTCTCTCTCTCTCTCTCTCTCTCTCTCTCTCTCTCTCTCTCTCGTTCAACTCTCCTAGTCGATAGTGTTGGAATTAGGGTTGCAGAGAAACACACACAGCTTGGAGAAGACGAAGAAAGCTCAAGGCACACAATAGAGAGTGTGTTACTTAGTATGCAATGGAAAGATAGATAGCCCTAGAGTGATGGGCGTATATACAATGCTCGGGGAAAAAAACCTCCTAAAGAGGGGAAAAATGCCTTGGCGATCCTAGTGTGTTCAAACACATCACTACCACATTTGACATAGTGGTAATGCACCTCAATGTGCTTTGTGCGAGCATTAAAAACTGGGTTCCTCGCAGCTGCCAATGCGCTCTGACTGTCATTGTAGATAGTGTTGGCAGTGTCCTGTCCAACACCCAAATCAGCCATAAGGCGTCTAAGCCATACACACTCAACCGTAGCTATGAAGACTGCCATGTACTCAACCTCACAACTCAAAGTGGCCACAGTAGGTTGCTTCTTGCTCAACCATGATATACATGAACTGTCAAGCATGAAACAAAAACCACTTGTGGACACTCGCGTGTCAAAACAACCAGCCCAATCTGAGTCCAAAAAAGCATGTAAGTATGGCGGCAATGATCCCCGCTTGGGATAAAACAAGCCAAGATGTAAAGTGCCACTAAGGTAGCGGAAAATCCTCTTGACAGCTTGCTAATGCTAAGACCCTGGGCTATGCATAAATCTACTGACCTGTGAGACTGCAAATCATCGACATAAAGAACCACAATGAGAAGTACATCACCCTCACGCTTTACATACAATGTGATTTTTGTTGGACTATTACGAAAGTTTCATTTAACCAAATGAGTGTCAACTTTCTCATACCAAGCACGAGGAGATTGCTTCAACCCATACAAAGCCTTCTTACATATGCACACTTTGTCCTCTTGTCCTTTTATGACAAAACCGTGAGACTGCGTTACATAAACTTCCTCAAATATGTCACCATTGAAGAAAGAAGTAACAATGTCTGATTGATGTACATCCCAACCAAAATGAGCTGCCAATGCACATAGAAAACGCACAGTAGTCATACAACAAGTGGGAGCAAAAGTCTCTTCATAATCTATGCCTTTTTGTTGTGTATAACCCTTTGCAACAAGTCGAGCCTTATGGCGATCGATCTCACCATCCAGCTTGTGTTTCAACTTGTAAACCCACTTCGTACCAATGGCCTTTTTGCCAGGAGGCAAATCACATAAAGTCCATGTTTCATTTTCTATAAGTGCATCATATTCTGATTGCATGGCAGCCATCCAATTTTTTGGATTCTGTGCTTCATTAAAAGACAAAGGCTCCTCAACATCATGTAAGCTAGACACAGCCAAAGCATAACAATCTGAAGCATAAGATGCATGGCAAGAGCCTGAACGAGTACGACTAGACAAAGGTGCATCCAATTTACTATCACGCAAAGTGTGCACTAGCCATTTTGGCATACCTCTAGCCTACTCATTTTCAGCCCTTTCCTCATCAAGTACATCATGTACATCTGCATCAGTAATAGGCTAATCTATAACATTTTTAGAAACCCCCATAGGCTGTACATTTGCCTCATTAGAACTTACATTCATATTTCCACCACTGAAAAGAGGCAACAAAGTGTCATAAATGTCCTCTGAGCTTACATTACTGTCTCTAGTACATGACAGCAAGGGCTGAATAGAATCTTCCACAAACACTACATCCCGTGAAACCAGAATACGCTTTGTTTGCGGATGATATAACCTGTAACCTTTGCTTTCAGCACTATAACCAACAAAATACATTTGACAACCTTATCATCCAATTTTCTATGTTGTGTTTGTGGCACCAAAGCATATGCCAAACAACCAAAAACGCGCATGTACTCAATAGAAGGCTTTCTATCATGCCATGCTTCATATGGAGTAATAGACTGCAAAGCTTTCGTAGGACACCTTTAAGTACATAAGTGGCACACATGATGGCCTCGAGCCAAAAAGAATGCAGCAAAGCTTGACTTTTGACCATACATCGTGCCATTTTCGTCAGTGACCTGTTTTTCCTCTCAGCAACACCATTTTGCTGAGGTGTATAAGGCAATGTACATTGGTGTTTTATCCCATGACTAGCCAGAAATGCATTAAATTCATGAGACATATACTCCCCTCCTCAATCAGAACGGAGGGTACCCATAGTACATTTCGAGACATTTTCAACCATAGCCAGAAATTGTTTGAAGCACATAAAAACTTCGGACTTCGCTTTAAGCGAAAACACCCATGCATGCCTGGAGTAATCATCAATGAAAGCCACGAAGTACTGTTACCATATACATGTGGTAGTGATGTGTCTGAACACACTAGGACCGCTGGGGCATTTTTTTCCTCTTTAGGAGGTTTTTTCCCCCGTGCATTGTATATACGCCCATCACTCTAGGGCTATCTATCTTTCCATTGCACACTAGTAATACATTCTCTATTGTGTGCCTTGAGCATCCTTCGTCTTCTCCAAGCTGTGTGCGTTTCTCTGCAACCCTAATTCCAACAATTGGTATCAGAGCAGGTTGCGTCCTCCCGAGCTTAGTCGTTAGCTGCTCCAACACACGCCTGCTCACTTTCTCCGATTACAGTGAGGTTTGGCGAGCATTCACAGGTCGACAAATACTTCGGGTAAGCTCGTAGAGCTTGGTCTGCTCAGATTTTTTATTTGGGCTCATTTCGGCCTCCATTCCACTACAGGCAGTACTGCACATGCTATTTCGTCATTTTGTGTAGAATTTTTGTCAGTGCCGTTTTCTGTATAACAGGTGCCTTATATTCTTCTACGGCTTGTGCTATATAGCACAGGTTGTTCTCGCTCCATTTCTCCTATTTTCGGGCAGTTTTCACATTAGGTGCAACATTTACCATGGCTGACAACAACAACACAGATGTGTTCAAGATGTTTGCTGTTGAGGACAGGTTGGATGGGGACAACTACCCTATGTGGGCTTCTATGATGCAACATGTTCTTGTGTCAAAGGGCGTCTGGAATATTGTGCAGGGCATTGATGTACGTCCTCGTTCTGAGGATGTAGGTGATGTTGAGGATGTTGCCGGTCTTGCTGCAAGGATTGCTGTTGTTAGAGTTGTTTTGCCTACGGTGGAATAAGCTCATTGGGATGTTAAGGATGCGTAGGCTCATGCATTGATTGCGTTGTCTGTGAAGCACACCATTGTTCCTCACATCCGTTCAGCGAAATCTGCAAAACAGGCTTGGGATATTCTAGCAGGTCTTTATGCAAGCCGCAATGAGGCTAAAATTGCTTTGCTGCGTAAAGAGCTGGATTCGAAGATTATGCATGAGGAAGATGATATGGACACTTTTCTTGCTAGTGTCAAGGATATCAATGAGCAACTCATTTCTGCAGGTGAGGTCATTTCAGACAGTTCCCTAGTGCAGACTGTTCTTGATGCCTTACCAGATTCTTACCAGACTTTTGCTAGTACTTGGAGACTTATGACCCAAGGAAATCCAGAAGTTGTCAATTTGATGCATTATTCACATTGCTGTTGCAAGAGTCACTTTCCAGAAAAAACAGGACTAGGCAACGTGCAGTTGAACAAGCTTCAGCAATGTAGCCACTTCTTACGGTTCTGCTACGAGTGGCAAAACTTTTGTTCCTAATGCTTCTGCTGGCAGCACTTCATCAGGTAATTCTGGTGACGAGGGCAAAAAGAAGATGCTTTGCCATTATTGTAAAGCTAATGGTCACTTGATCAAGTCGTGTCCTAAGTTGAAGGCCAAAGAGGCTAAGAAGAAAGAGGCTGGTTCCACTACAAATGCAGCCATTGTTCAGTCTTCTGTGAAAGGAGACTGTAATGCTGATGTTGATGCAGAATGGGCTTTTAGCGTAGAGTGCACTTACAATCCTGTTGTCCATGATGCATGCTTGTCAGTTGCTGCAGATTCACATGTGTGGTATTTTGACAGTGGTGCTACAAAGCACATTACCTCACATCGTGAATTGTTTACCTCTCTCGAGTCTGTCCCTCATGGGAGTTCAGTCACTTGTGCCAACAATGCCTCTTATCCAGTTCAGGGAGTTGGAAAGATTGTGCTTATTGCTGCTAATGGCAGTTCTTTCACACTTGTTGATGCACTTTATGTACCTAGGATCAAGAAGAATCTCTTGTCTGTATCCGCGCTTGCTAGATTTGGACGTGTAGTCAAATTTGTGGATGACCGATGTACAATTCATGATCTCAGTTTTGGTGATGAAATTGTTGCATTTGGCCTTTTGTGTCGTGGGTTGTATAAACTCACTTTGTATGACAAGTGTGGACAAAATTTTGCAAATGCTGTTGCAGATTCAAGGGCTATTCAGATGCAAAACTTTGGCATGCACGTTTTGGTCTGCCAGTTTGCTGCGTTTGCAGAAATCTGATATGGTTGCTTCTTTGACGCCTCTTGAAGCACCTGTCAAACATGTTTGTGAAGGCTGTATTTTGGGTAAGATGCAGTGTTCTAAGTTTCCAAAGGATGGTTCAGTTCGGGCCACATGCAGGTTGCAGCTTGTGCATAGTGATGTTTGTGGGCCCATGCAAACTCCGTCCCTGGGCAATTACCTGTACTTCGTCACTTTCATTTATGATTACTCCAGGCATGCATGGGTATTTTCTCTTAAAGCGAAGTTCAAAGTTTTTATGTGCTTCAAACAATTTCTGGCTATGGCTGAAAATGTCTCGAAATGTACTATGGGCACCCTCTGTTCCGATCGAGGGGGGGAGTATATGTCTCATGAATTTAATGCATTTCTGGCTAGTCGTGGGATAAAACACCAATGTACAGTGCCTTATACACCTCAGCAAAATGGTGTTGCTGAGAGGAAAAACAGGTCACTGACGGAAATGGCACGATGTATGGTCAAAAGTCAAGCGTTGCAACATTCTTTTTGGCTTGAGGCCATCATGTGTGCCACTTATGTACTTAACAGGTGTCCTACGAAAGCTTTGTAGTCTATTAGTCCATATGAAGCATGGCATGATAGAAAGCCTTCTATTGAGCACATGTGTGTTTTTGGTTGTTTGGCATATGCTTTGGTGCCACAAGTGCAGCGCAGAAAATTGGATGATAAGGCTGTCAAATGCATGTTTGTTGGTTATAGTGCTGAAAGCAAAGGTTACAGGTTATATCATCCGCAAACAAAACGTATTCTGGTTTCACGGGATGTAGTGCTTGTGAAAGCTTCTGTTCAGCCCTTGCTGTCATGTACTAGAAATAGTAATATAAGCTCACATGACATTTATGACACTTTGTTGCCTCTTTTCAGTGGTGGAAATACGAATGTAAGTTCCAATATGTGCAGCCTATGGGGGTTTCTGAAAATGTTGTTGATCAGCCTATTATTGATACAGATGTACATGATGTACTTGATGAGGAAAGCGCTGAAAATGAGCAGGCTAGAGGTATGCCAAAATGGATGGTGCACACTTTGCGTGACAGTAAATTGGATGCACCTTTGTCTAGTTGTACTCGTTTAGGCTCTCTCCATGCATCTTATGCATCAGATTGTTATGCTTTGGCTGTGTCTAAGTTTACATGATGTTGAGGAGCCTCTGTCTTTTGATGAAGCACAAAATTCAGAAAATTGGATGGCTGCCATGCAATCAGAATATGATGCACTCATAGAAAATGGCACATGGACTTTATGTGATTTGCCTCCTGGAAAAAAGGCCATTGGTACAAAGTGGGTTTACAAGTTGAAACGCAAGCCGGATGGTGAGATTGACCGCCATAAGGCTTGACTTGTTGCAAAGGGTTATTCACAGCAGAAAGGCATAGATTATGAAGAGACTTTTGCTCCCACTTGTCGTATGACTACTGTGCGTTTTCTATGTGCATTGGCAGCTCATTTTGGTTGGGATGTACATCAATCAGACATTGTTACTGCTTTCTTCAATGGTGACATATTTGAGGAAGTTTATGTAACGCAGCCTCGGTTTTGTCATAAAAGGACAAGAGGACAAAGTGTGAAGATGTAAGAAGGCTTTGTATGGGTTGAAGCAATCTCCTCGTGCTTGGTATGAGAAAGCTAACACTCATTTGGTCAAACGAGGCTTTCGTAACAGTCCAATAGAAAGCACATTGTATGTAAAGCGTGAGGGTGATGTACTTCTCATTGTGGTTCTTTATGTTGATGATTTGTTGATCACTGGACCAAAGGAGAGACATATTGCTGAATTTAAGGCTGATTTGAATGCTACTTTCAAGATGAAAGATTTGGGGCTGTTGCATCATTACTTGGGTATACAGTTTAAGCAGTGTGATGGTGGTATTTCCTTGTGTCAGAAAAGTTACATAAAGACATTGCTATGTAAGTTTGGACTTGAGGATTGCAAAGCTATTGCCACTCCCATGGAAACAGGTTTGAAATTGAGTCTACATGATGCTGGCGATCCTGCTGATGTCACTCTTTATCAAACTACTGTTGGATGCCTCATTTATGTATGCAACACGAGGCCGGATATTCAGTTTGCAGTCTCACATGTCAGCAGATTTATGCATAGCCCAGGGTCTAAGCATTGGCAGGCTGTCAAAAGGATTTTTCGCTACCTTAGTGGCACTTTACATCTTGGCTTGTTTTATCCCAAGGGGGGATCATTGCCGCCAGACTTACATTCTTTTTCGGACTCAGATTGGGCTGGTTGTTTTGACCCGAGAGTGTCCACAAGTGGTTTTTGTTTCATGCTTGGAAGTTCATGTATATCATGGTTGAGCAAGAAGCAACCTACTATGGCCACTTCGAGTTGTGAGGCTGAGTACAGGGCAGTCTTCACAGCTACGGTTGAGTGTGTATGGCTCAAACGCCTTATGGCTGATTTGGGTGTTGGACAGGACACTGCCAACACTATCTACACTGACAATCAAAGCGCATTGGCAGTTGCGAGGAACCCAATTTTTCATGCTCGCACAAAGCACATTGAGGTGCATTACCATTATGTCAAGCAGAGGCTCTCAGTAGGAGAGATCAGCTTGGCTTATGTGCCAACATAGGACAACCTTGCAGATCTTCTCACAAAGGCATTGTCTCGTGAGAAGCTTGAAGCTTTCCGTAAAGCTTTGGGCTTACTCCCCTTTGTCGACAGATCATGTCCTCAGGGCATGGCACTTCCCTTTACTCATGTGCCAGCTCTCGTTCACCGCATCATTCCAGGGGGGATTTGTTACCATATACATGTGGTAGTGATGTGTGTGAACACACTAGGACCACCGGGCATTTTTTTCCCTCTTTAGGAGGTTTTTTCCCCCGTGCATTGTATATACGCCCATCACTATAGGGCTATCTATCTTTCCATTGCACACTAGTAATACATTCTCTATTGTGTGCCTTGAGCTTCCTTCGTCTTCTCCAAGCTGTGTGCGTTTCTCTGCAACCCTAATTCGAACAAGTACAGGTAATTGCCCAAGGACGGAGTTTGCATGGGCCCACAAACATCACTATGCACAAGCTGCAACCTGCACGGGGCCCGAACTGAACCATCCTTTGGAAACTTAGAACGCTGCATCTTACCCAAAATACAGCCTTCACAAACATGTTTGACAGGCGCTTCAAGAGGTGGCAAAGAAGCAACCATATCAGATTTCTACAAACGCAGCAAACTGGCAAAATTCAGATGACCAAAACGTGCATGCCAAAGTTTTGCATCTGAAATAGCTGATTCAGATTTGCAAAATTTGCAAAATTTTGTCCACACTTGTCATACAAAGTGAACTTATACAGCCCACGGCACAAAAGGCCAAATGCAACAATTTCATCACCAAAATTGAGATCATGAACTGTACATCTAGCATCCACAAATTTGACTACAAGTCCAAGTCTAGCAAGTGCGGATATAGACAAGAGATTCTTCTTGATCCCAGGTACATAAAGTGCATCAACAAGTGTGAAGGAACTGCCATTTGCAGCAGTAAGCACAATCTTTCCAACTCCCTGAACCGGATAAGAGGCATTGTTGGCACAAGTGACTAAATTTCCATGAGGGACAGACTAGAGAGAGGTAAACAATTCACGATGTGAGGTAATGTGCTTTGTAGCACCACTGTCGAAATACCACACATGTGAATCTGCAGCAACTGACAAGCATGCATCATGAACAACAAGATTGTAAGTGCACTCTGCGCTAAAAGCCCATTCTGCATCAACATCAGCAAGACAATCTCCTTTCACAGAAGACTCAACAATGGCTGCACATGTAGTGGAACCAGCATTTGCAGTGGAACCACCCTCTTTCTTCTTAGCCTCTTTGGCCTTCAACTTAGGACACGATTTGATCAAGTGATCATTCGTTTTACAATAATGGCAACGCATCTTCGTTTTGCCCTTATCACCAGAATTTCCAAATGAATTGCTGCCAACAGAAGCATTAGGAACAGAAGTTTTTCCACTCGCAACAGAACCATAAGAAGTGGCCGCATTGCTGTTACCACCCTTTCTTTGAGAAGCAATAAAAGCCTGTTCAACTGCACGCTGCCTAGTTCTGTTTTTTCTGGAAAGTGATTTGCAACAGCAATGTGCATAATGCATCAAACTTGACAACTTCAGGATTTCCTTGGGTCATCCGTCTCCAACTACTAGCAAAAGTCTGGTAGGAATCTGGTAAGGTATCAAGAACAGTCTGCACAAGGGAACTGTCTGAAATGACTTCTCCTGCAGAAATAAGTTGCTCATTGATATCCTTGACACCAGCAAGGAAAGTGTCCATATCATCTTCCTCATGCATAATCTTCGACTCCAGCTCTTTATGCAGCAAAGCAATTTTTGTTAGGAAATAAGACGTAGCTAAATAGATAATTGAGTAGATTACTTAATGGAGAGAGACAGATTTATATACACGAGATTATAGAGTAGAGAAAGAGAGAGAGAGTACACACGATATACGTGGTTCACCCAATGTGGGCTACGTCCACGGGAAAGCAGCCACTCAATGGCTTTAGTACTTCAAAACAAGAAGTAGTTTACAAAGGGATTATACCCTTAATGGAGCTCCCGCCTTGCTTCACTCTCACCACCTCACACTCACCTTGTTGCATCAACTTCACACTATCAAATGTGTGTAGAAATGGCCTCCTTTTATAGGCCAAAAGGGCTGCCCTCTCGCCTCCAACCATGAACACATAGCCAGTAGTGCTCCTTCGAGTATCTTTGTCACCTGCCATATCTGCATCAGCATACCCTTCTAGAAAAATATCAGTTCCTCCAAAATACGAAGCATTTGTTGTTGTCCCTTTTAGATACCTAAGTATCCACTTCACAGCTTGCCAATGTTCTTTACCTGGGTTGTCCATGAACCTACTCACAACTCCCACTGCATGTGCAATGTCTGGCCTTGTCTAGACCATAGCATACATTAGAGAACCTACCGCTGCAGCATATGGAACTTTAGACATATAGGCTATCTCCTCTTGTGTCTTTGGACACATATCCTTCGTTAGTTTAAAATGACCAACCAAAGGTGTAGAAACTGGTTTTGCATTTTGCATTGCAAACCTTTCTAGTACCTTCTTGATGTAATCTTCTTGAGATAGCTTTATTGTCTTCTTCGTCCTGTCCCTTGATATTTTCATACCAAGTATCCTCTTTGCAGCACCTAAATCTTTCATTGAAAAAGATTTGGACAGCTCCTCTTTTAGGTCTATGATGTCCTGCATGTTAGCACTTGCAATCAACATGTCATCAACATACAACATTAGGATGATGAATTTCCCATCTCCCAAATTCTCCGTGTAGATGCAGTGATCCGAGTTGCATCTTGTGAATCCATGATCCAACATCCATCGATCAAACTTCAAGTACCATTGTCTTGATGCTTGCTTTAAACCATACAAGCTCTTCTTTAATCTGCAAACCATTTTCTCCTTACCTTTTACTTCATACCCCTTTGGTTGAAGCATGTAGATTTCCTCCTCTAAGTCACTGTGAGGGAATGCCGTATTTACATCCATTTGCTCGAGATTTAGATCATGAGCAGCCACAAGGCTTAAGACAAGCCTAATTGAGTTCATTTTTACAACAGGAGAAAATATTTCATTGAAGTCAATACCTTTCTTTTGAGAAAAACCTTTTACCACAAGCCTAGACTTGTACCTTTTCTTCCCACCTTCTTCTTCCTTTAGCTTGTACACCCATTTGTTTTGAAGTGCCCGCTTACCTTTAGGCAACTCAACCAACTCCCATGTTTGGTTGCGATGTAGTGAGTCCATCTCCACTTGCATGCTCTTCGTCCATTCTTCTTTGGATTCATGTTGCATAGCTTCTTCATATGATTCCGGCTCTCCAGAATCTGAGATCAAGAGATGGTTGAAGGAAGGAACAAACCTTTCTGGAGGTCTACTTGCTCTTGTAGATCTTCGGGGAATAGGTTGAGGCTCCTCATTTGGTTGACATTGTTGCACATTGTCACCGTTTGCAGTCCTTGAGTCTTCACCGTCCTCAAGCTCCATGTACTCATCACCTGTTTCTTTTGTTTGTTTTCTTTCCAAGTAATATTTGTACATATTTTGTTCGTTAAAAATTACATCCCTACTCCTTAAGATTTTACCATCTTCAGGATTCCATAGGCGATACCCAAAGTCTCCTTCTCCATAGCCAATGAAGAAACACTTTTTGGACTTTGCATCTAACTTTGATCTTAGGCTTCTATCTATGTGCATGAAAGCCTCACACCCAAACACTTTGAGAAATGCATAATTCACCGGTTTACCTGTCCATGCCTCTTCTGGAACTCCCCCATCCAATGCCGTTGAGGGTGACCGATTGATTAAGTACACAGACGTACTTACAACTTCCGCCCAAAGCTCAAGCGGTAGGCCTGCATGTAGCCGCATGCTTCGTGCTCGTTCCATGATTGTCCTGTTCATCCTTTCCGAAATCCCATTTTGTTGAGGTGTCCTTGGGGTTGTCCTTTGCCTCCGAATGCCATTGCTAGCACAAAAGCTTGGCTGTAATATTCGCCTCCATTGTCGGATCTGAGGCATTTAACCTTGGTATTTGTTTCATTCTCCACAAAGGCTTTCCACCTTTGAAATATGGAAAATACATCGGATTTATTCTTCATGACATAAACCCATGTTTTTCTAGTCGCATCGTCTATGAATGTTACATAGTACAATGAGCCACCAAGTGATGGTGTACTTGCAGGACCCCAAACATAAGAATGAACCAACTCAAGTTTTTTATTTTTTCTTTCATTTCCTGATTTTTGAAATTTTACCCTCTTTTGTTTACCATAAACACAATCTTCACAGAACTCTAAGTCCACTTCTTTCAAACCTGGTAGAAGCTTCTTTGTTTGAAGGATTTGCATTCCTTTGGCACTCATATGCCCAAGTCGGTAGTGCCACACCGCACTGTCAACTTCTATAGTTGCTACACAAGCTGAAGGTTGCGTGCTAACAGTACACAAGTAAAGTGTACCGACTTTTTCACCCTTGGCAACCACCAAAAATCCCTTTGAGATCTTCCACCGTTTGTTTCCGAATGCAATGTTGTGACCTTCATCGTCCAATTGTCCTGTAGAGATCAAATTTTTGCGAAGAGAAGGAACATGCCTAACATCTTTAAGCTTCCATTCATTTTCGTTAGCAGTTTTGACAGAAAATGTACCTTTGCCGACAGTCTCACAAGCTTCATCATCTCCCAAGTATACATACCCAAAATTACCTTTGGTGTAGTCTTGGAAATGTTGCTTGTGTGGTGTCGCATGGAATGAAGCCCCGGAATCTACTATCCAGGAATTAGACACATTGTCTAATGAGAGAATTAGAGCATCTTGCTCTACTTTACCTGCCACATTGGCCTCCGATGTTGGCTTGTTGTCTTGAGACTCTGTCTCCTTCTTCTTCTTGGACCAGCAATCCTTCTTGACGTGGCCCTTCTTGCCGCAGTTCCAATATTCAAGAACTGACTTTGTGCGTGACTTGCTCCGCCTTGAGCGATCACGACCCTTTTGGTTTTTGAACCTCTCCTTAAGCCTTCCTCTTGTTTCCACTGATAGTGCAGCACTTGATGATTCTCCTGTGCTTCTCCTTCGCATTTCCTCGCTTAGGAGAACACCCACAACATCATCAAACTTAAGAGTATTTGTGCCAGAGATAGAATTACTTACAGCCATCACAAGGCTGTCCCAAGTATCCGGTAGAGATGATAGTATAAGGAGAGCTCGCACTTCGTCATCGAAATTGATTTTCACTGATCGAAGTTGACTTATGTTTGTGTTAAAGTCATTTAGGTGTTCTGCAACTGAACCATTCTCTGCCATCTTTAGATTGAACAAGCACTTCATAAGAAATACCTTATTGGATGCCGATGGTTTCTCGTAGAAGTCGTCAAGTGACTTCATCAAGTCCTCCGTGGTCTTCATCTCCGAAACATTGAAGGCCACCGTTGACGCCAAGCTTAACCAGATTGTTCCCAGTGCCTTTCGATCAAGGACAATCCATGCTTCATCTGCCATTGTTGCGGGCTTCTTCGCAAGACCGCCTAGTGGCAAATAGAGGTCCTTCTGGTAGAGATAGTCTTCAATCTGCATCTTCCAATGTTGGTAGTTTTTGCCGTTGAACTTCTCAATCTTGAGCTTCCCTTCCTCCGCCATAACTCCCACTCAATTCAAGGAATCCTTTCCTTGAGATAATTTAGCTACGAGCAAACCTTGCTCTGATACCAATTGTTAGGAAATAAGACGTAGCTAAATAGATAATTGAGTAGATTACTTAATGGAGAGAGACAGATTTATATACACGAGATTATAGAGTAGAGAAAGAGAGAGAGAGTACACACGATATACGTGGTTCACCCACTGTGGGCTACGTCCACGGGAAAGCAGCCACTCAATGGCTTTAGTACTTCAAAACAAGAAGTAGTTTACAAAGGGATTATACCCTTAATGGAGCTCCTGCCTTGCTTCACTCTCACCACCTCACACTCACCTTGTTGCATCAACTTCACACTATCAAATGTGTGTAGAAATGGCCTCCTTTTATAGGCCAAAAGGGATGCCCTCTCTTATGAGAGACAGCCATGTGTAGCCGCCCTTGTGCGAATAAGTCCAAATCGGACCCTCCAATCCGCCCATGTGTGGCCGCCCTTGAGAAGACAAGTCCGCTTTTGAATTCGGCCACCGGCCACCGGCCATTGACTTCCGACCACCGACCACCGGCCATTGACTTCCAACCACCGGCCATCGGCCATTGACTACCGGCCACCGGCCAACCGACCAGTTGTTTTCCGACCACTTTCCGGCCGCCGTCCGGCCATAATATCCCGGCGAAAAAAAAGTCTCAGAGGCCTCCGCCCCCGAGGCCTTTAAAGTTGCCCCTGATTCTTGTCCGTGAAAATTTTGGTTTCCGGTGAGTGATTTTCCTTCACGCACGATGGCTTCTCCTCGTAATGGGGGCCTTACAAATGTGCGCTTTTACCACAGAAAATTACAAGGGTAAATCAGGCTCCATACTTAACAATTTTAGCCTCATTGCGGCTTGCATAAAGACCTGCTAGAATATCCCAAGCCTCTTTTGCAGATTTTGTTGAATGTGAGGAACAATGGTGCGCTTCACAGACAACGCAATCAATGCATGAGCCTGCGCATCCTTTACATCCCACCGAGATTGTTCTGCCGCCGTAGGCAAAACAACTCTAATAGCAGCAATCCTTGTAGCAAGACCTGCAACATCCTCAACATCGCCTGCATCCTCGAAACCAGGACGTACATCAATGCCCTACACAATATTCCAGACGCCCTTTGACACAAGAACATATTGCATCATGTAAGCCCACATAGGGTAATTATCCCCATCCAACCTGTCCTCAACAACAAACATCTTGAACATATCTGTGTTGTTGTCAGCCATGTAAATGCTGCACCTGATGTGAAAACTGCCCAAAAATAGGAGAAACGGAGTGGGAACAACACGTGCTATATAGCACAAACCGTAGAAGACTGTAAGGCACCTGTTATGCAGAAATCAACACTGAGAGTAATTTTGCACAAAATGACGGAATTGCTTGTGCAGACCTGCCTATAGTGGAAACGGAGGCCGAAATGAGCCCGAATCAGAAATCTGAGTAGACCAAGCTCTACGAGCTTACCCGAAATATTCGTCGACTTGCGAACACTTGCCAAACCTCACTGTAATTGGAGAAAGTGAGTAGGCGTGTGCTAGAGTAGTTGGCGACTAAGCCTGGGAGGATGCAACCTGCTCTGATACCAATTGTTGGAATTGGGCTTGCAGAGAAATGCACGTAGCTTGGAGAAGACGAAGGAAGCTCAAGGCACACAATAGAGAGTGTGTTACTTAGTATGCAATGGAAAGATAGATAGCCCTAGAGTGATGGGCGTAAATACAATGCTCGGGGGGGAAAACCTCCTAAAGAGGGAAAAAATGCCCCGACGGTCCTAGTGTGTTCACACACATCACTACCATATGTATATGGTAACAGATAGACAGATCTTTAAGGTCTCTTGGGATAGTTCCCTACTATGTTAAAATTCTCTTCTTCTTCTTCTCTCTCTCTCTAACTCTCTCTCTCTCTCTCTCTCTCTCTCTCTTTGGAATCAAGCCTAGAGTTCATGCCTCATCGGAGATCATCAAGGACCAGAGATCGTTAAGGTTTCCAGAATAACCTTTGTATCACCTAAGTTTGGTAGATTGGTTATCCTAGTTACCTTTGCACTATCAAGTCTTGAGTTCAAGATTCATTCGATAGATCTTGGGATTCTTTTTTTTTTTTTTTTGAGAAAAAGATCCTTCTATTAGTTATTGAAACTCCCCATAGGGCTACAACCACCTCTTCAAGAGAGGGCTACAACAACCATGATGGGAGACTCTCCCAATGAAAAAACCAGCATATGTACAATGGGGATAAATCAAGAAATGTGGGGAGGGAAAAGCCACACAGGTGGTTGGTAGTACCGTCGGAGTACACCCTCGACCATGGTGTAAAAATGCCCAGGACTCCAGAGTCAAAGGAAAGCCTCTCTGCGCTCCTGCATGCGGTCGGAGCTGCCGTGTAGTCCCTCAAGCTATCCTCTGCGAGTATGGATCATCACTAGCCAAAAATCGCGAACAGTCTCTGCTGGTGGCACAAGGCGAGCCTCAAAGATGCGGAAGCAACGGGCCCGCCAGATGAACCAGAGTGTCAGGCCACTGATTAACTGCCAACACTCCTCTCTTTCACTGCACCACTCCTGTGGAGTAAGCTCTGTAGTAGTAGGCTGGACTGTAGGTCGCCCCTCTTGCATCACTATCATCATGCTGGTGGAAGATAGCTCAAACTGAAGTGCTGGGCCCGTGGAGGTGGACCAAGCCGCTGCTCCCCAACTGTACTGTCGAACCGTGGAGAGAGCAGGCATCAGCCGAAGAACTCGCAGCTACATCTACTAGGCCGAGGGATAGTCCCAAAGACAGTGACGCTGACTCTCCACAAGATGGTCACAAGCTGCACATGCGGCCGAGAGACCACTATGCACTAGCCAACTCCCAACTGCTGTAGCTCTGTGTGCGACCAGCAACTGAAACAAGGTGACTCGCCTCGGCTGTCTGGAGTCCCACAACCTCTCCCAGAAGGCTGCCAAGAACTCAGCTGTGAGACTCTTGGGATTCTTCCTACCACGTAAAAATAGATCCTACAAACACAACTCTCATCTACTTTTTACATTACATTTCCTTACCAGGCCACAATGATTCTTCACCTTGTTTTCTTTTCAAGACTTTTAAGGCCTTCTTGGGGACACGTCAAGCAACTAGAATTGAATGAACTTCACCCATATGGATACTAAGGCTCTTTACACATTGCCCTTTAGTGCCTAGCCCCTGCCCAATGTTAAGGCACTTTAAATTTTTTTGTCCAGGCAATAAGAAAAGCCAGCGCTACACACCAAGCTTTGGGAAGTGACTTTGGAGCAGCTAGCATTTTTCAACGCATAAGTCAAAAATAGAAAAGACCATCACTGCCATGAAACAAAGCATGATTATAGCAAGAGCAAGAAGCCATGTACAAGGCTCTATCACAAGCGTGTAGCAAGGCATGACCAAGGCACCATCGAAGCGAGCAGTAAGGCTTGAACAAGGCACCGTTGCAAGTGAGCAACAAGGCATGACCAAGGTGCATGAATTCTTCACAGTCTCAAAAAAAATTAACTAAATAGCCAACAGACACAAGTGAGTTTTTAAATTGCTAAAGAACTAGCAAGCATGAAGTTGAATTCTCCAATAAACAATCAACAAGCATAGGCTCCGATGGCACTTGCAAGCCTTAACTCAAACCATGATTTGAATCAGCAATCTTATTATCACTAAAAATATTTGATACAACGATCATATTATCTACACAACAATCATATTATTACTAAGAGACAAGTATCAATATTGCATCTTGAGAAACCATGACCTGCAACATCAATACACCAAACAACCACTCTCCCCCCCCCCCCCCCCCCCCCCCCCCCCCCCTCTCCCTCTTTGAAAATCACTTTTGATAGGTTGTCTCATATGCATCCTCCGCTGGCATTTATATTATTGATAGGTGCACTATCCGTGTCTTGTGCCCTCTCTATTGCTTGAGAGTATTCAAACTCACAGCTAAAGCACCTAACTTCCTCAAGAGCTTCATTTATCCCACTAAGTACAATTGGATCAAAAGACGTGGCCTCAAGTGCAGCATGTGCCCGTTGCAACTGACGTTGTGCTTCACAAACCCAAAGATCATCAAATGCACATCATGTATAATACACATGTTGTGAAGACCAAACATGTGCACACCATCTTTGGGACATTCTGCAAGAGCATATTACACCATTTTAATAGAATTTTGAAGTGATATTTTACTCATCTTTTAGCATCCAAAAGCGCACATGATAGGCACAATCACCAAGTAGAAAATAGCTGCCTAGGGATCTATATTCACATTTTTAACCTAGATGGATGCATTGAAATACATTCCAATTGTGCATCGAACTTGTCCACCCGATGTCATAATCCTAAATAACGCAATTTGCGGCAACTATCATCTATAGAGTGATGGAGTGGAAGCCTTTCCTGTTGAAATTATCCTTGTGGTAGACTCACAGAGCAATGATGGACACATGTCTGTTATCCAAAGCACCAATGACATGGAATATCTTGGATTACCTCAAAACCCATTGCCAAGCTTCGCATTCTTTCTTTAGTTGGACACTTGATAAAAAGATCATGCAATCCGAAAGTAGACACTGCAGCATAGAACTCAATAAAAATCTTTTGCACTTGATATTTGATACAAATCCACAATTACTTGCAAGTTCGCTCCCGAGGCAAGAGGATGTAGAGCTGCACAGACCCGCTTTTCAAATGGTATTGCCTTGCAATACTTGGTGTCAGATCGCTTCAAATGTGGAGCAATTTGTGATGTCAAGAACTCGTAGGTATCCCTACTTAGCCTGAGCCTGCTCTCGAACATATTGTTGTTGCGTAACAAACACTGCTCCATGAATATACCTAGTCTTAAATAGGCCCAACATGCTCTATTTTCATGCTGCCTTCTCCTTGTACAAGCCGCTCTTGGTGGAATGACTCAAGCCATGCATAGACTTAGGAAATGAATCTGATGGTCGTATTCATTGGCACCATCATCGATGTCATTTGCGAGCTCCAAGGACATTATGGCTGCAATAATTATGAAGATAATGCAGACAATAATCACAACTTTATCCTCCATGTCCTACAAGAGGCAAAAATAGTAAACAAAATAAGTGAGGCAGTAAACATCCGCTAGCAAATAGTAAACAACAACCAGCAACCAATAAACATAGGAAAAAACAATCAAATTATTACTAAAAATTATCAGTCAATTCAACAGCCAACAACCAGCCAAATAATAGTGGCCATGTTCTAAAAAAGACATCAGCCAACAAGTTCTTACTTTAAAAAGACCCTCAGTCACCAGCTCAAAAAAACATCAACTAGCAATTTCTTACCCTCATATACCATCGATGAAAAAAGAAACATCCGACACCAAGAACTTAGATTTCAAGACCTGTTATTCAAGACGGAAATGGCATAACCAATCTACCACACTTGGGTGATAGAAAGGTAGGATTTTAACATGGTAGGAAACTATCCCAAGAGACCTTAAATATCTATCCGACACACACACACACACACACACACACACACACACACACACACACACACACACACACACACACACGAGAAGAAGAGGATTTTAACATGGTAGGAAACTGTCCCAAGAGACCTTAAAGATCTATCCGACAGAGTTGAACTCAAGACCTGTTAAACAATCTTGGGAGATAGAGAAAGAGAGAGAGCAGGGAAGGTTCAGTCAGGAGCTGCGATGCCAAGATCACCGTCACGGTCTCCTTCTAATAACGAAAGCAAGGCAGGTAGCCATCGCCACAGCAGAAGCAAACGGGACCGCAGGAGTTATTCTCGCTCTCCTGAAACTCGCCATCGCAGTAGCAGGTATATTAGAGAGAGAGAGAGAGAGAGAGAGAGAGAGAGAGAGAGAGAGAGAGAGAGAGAGAGGGCCAAAATGGCATACACGCCTAGGGAAAGAAACAAAAGCACAAAAAGTGATAGGACTCCTCGATGACGGCTGTGTGTACAAGGTTGCTCCACCTCTGTCTATAGTAGCATGGTCTGTAATTGCTTTTGTTAATATGTTTGCTACATTCTTAGCCTTGGGAACAATATTTCGATGAACGATGTCAGCCATGACTCTCTTCTTTGGATAATTGTGTTTGAGAGTGTTTTGCCTGAGCACATTTTGACCCACTCGAATCATAGAGAAACATTATAATTTGAAAATTTCACATCTTTGTTGCAATTGTTACTTTATTCCAACAGACAATTGATGTACATTTATAGGAGTCACCAGATGGAAGACTATTGTGTCAAAAGGTACCATCAGTTGAGCACCATTCACCGTTTTGTTAATTTGTCAGCTAGATAGTGGAGTGGTTCTTCCTTGTGTAGCAGGCACTACGATATAGTCTTCCAAGTCCCCCTCCATCCACTTGGCATCTAAAGTTAGATAATTCTTAAACTTCATACGGGTACTTACCCTTCACCTTCCTTTCTTTATGTGCTAGTATCTGCGCAGGCTGAAGAGTATTACTTGGAAAAACTTCTCGCTCGAAATCATCTTTGTCTTCAACAATTGATTTAGAGGAGTTAATGAATCCAATAATAATAAGTTTTGCATCTGCAACAGGAATCATATCGGTTTCATAATCCACTGCATCATACCGTTTGACTTGTAACATGAGGCTTAAATCACTCGTTCCACATGATAAAGCTCGTGTAAAATTAGTTCACATCCATCTTTGGATAGATTGTTGGTATGTCCTTGAAAGCGAATAGGTGGAACATCTAGGAACAACCAATGCTGACCAAGAATCATGTCTCAGTAAGATAAAGGTATGACTTCAAAATCTAGTTGGCCTGCATAATTTTGAACACAGAACTGCAATTGTTGAGTTGTCTCATCATAAGTTTAAAAACTATCCATGAGCTAATTCCACCTCATACAGTTAAAAATGATCCATGAGCTAATTTCACTGAGAGATATACGCGGCCATGGGGAAAGTTTGACTCTGGCGGTAAAGAAAAGAGCGCGCATGAAAATCCGCATTTTCAGGTACAAATGCCTTGTGGAGTGCTTGTTCAAATTTATCCCATGCCGGATAAATAATGGGATCACATTGGGCAGTTCACTTGAGATGCCAAAACTCTAACACCCTCTCTGCAGCTCATAGTGGACATCAATAGTGAGACCAAATCGATGAAGAAGCTACTATGGACACCCAGAAGTGGCCACCAACTGGATCTTTAGTGCTTCTAGTATTTTTAATATAGCTTGACAAATGCTAGCCTTTATCATGGCTGAGTATGCCCATCACCTCCGGAGGGTGATAGAAACTCAGCTCGTTGGTTTTGTAGAGTACGTTTAAAGCATGAATGACCTCTATATAAACATGCATCTACTCTTGGGCACCGACGACGTGAGTAGGGATGTCATAGCTGTTGTCCAAGCTATGCATGATAAAGGTGATAATCTTATTCTTCCTATTTGGACAAGCAGCGAAGTTGAGATCATATATTGTCAAGTTTGGTTCTTTGCTCTTCGTAGGTTTGTAGTAGTATTCATTTTTCGATTTCGTTTTTAGCTTACCTAAGGACTTAAGAATGTGTTTCGTTAGAAGAAGTTGTGTGAAGTTTGATTTCTAGGATTAAGTTTTTAAGATGTCTTATCCTTTTTTTGCTTAAAGTTGAGTACTTGTTTTAAGCCAAATACGTTGCGTCAACTTATTTTACACATGCCTTTTTTAAAAACATTTTTAAGTTAATAATATTTTGTTTTATCTAGTTTTGTTTCGTAGCAAACAAAGTGATTTAGTTTGTTTGTTTTTATTTTTCTTTTCTTTTCTTGTGTCCCTTGCTTTTATAGTTTTATGAGTGCTTTATTCCCTCTTATAATTCGTGAGTTCAGACTATTCTGAACTTATGAAGGTATATATATTATCCCATGCCGGAGTGTGTTTTTCATTTGCAATCCGTTGTTGCCACCAAAGGAAAGTTGCATCCTTGAGAAGACTTGAGGCCAAGACAATTTTCTGTGCTTTGGCAAGTCAAGATTAGAGAAATATGTCTGCATCTTGAAGGTGCACTGATCTATGACTTGTTTATTTCTTCTTCCATCATATGGTTTTGAGAGTTTAAAACTTTAATGTCCATTTTCTTTTTGTTATTTTGGGAGTGGTCCCATGTAGTATCATTAGTACCAAACCTAGGAAGTATCTATTAGAGTTTTGGCATCTCAAGTGAAGTGCCCAATGTGATCCCATTATTTAGTTTGGCTTTTAGGTATTTATTTTACTTATTTGTCAAAGTTTGGGTTGGCCAATTTATGTTAGACTTACACCACTTTGCTGCTTCACAGGTCTAGGACATACTTGTACGGCTAGTATGTCTCCGGGTCTAGGACATATTTGTACGGCTAGCATGTCTCCGGGCTGGCCACCCATAGTCTAGGTTGCTCTTGGTCCGGCCGCCCGAGTTTGGGGCCAACCGCCCACTTTGTCCGGGCGCCCTCATATATTTCCATACATCATTTTTCTGTTGGGTCGTGGGGATTTTTATCAGGCATCCCTACCTTCCCTTGGGCACCTATATATGGGGCCAGGGGGGTACCCACTCTCATATCTCATCACGCAGAGATCATCTGTTTGTGTATTGAGTCTTCTGCTCATGGTAGTCATGGGGGGACTGATCGCCCCCTCTTCTCCATCTCTAGCGTTTGTGGTCTCCTCTCTCTCTCTCTCTCTCTCTCTCTCTCTCTCTCTCTCTCTCTCTCTCTCTCTCTCTCACCACACACACACACACGCTTTCTCACACGCGCACTCACATGGTATCGGTCGCTAGAGTTTGGGATGCATCACCTTCAGCAATAGGTTCTCCTTCCAAGGGATCACAACAACCAGCGTTTTCTGCAAGGTCTGCCAGCGTTTTTGCAATGACCAGGCAAGCAAAGAAACAGGAGCTTTTCTGTTGTAGAGGACCTCACCTCAACCTGCGTTTTTGCATTCATACCTGGCGTTTTTGCTTCTGGCTGCAAGCACTAGCCTTCTTAGGCTGTTTCGTCGTTGGAACACCCCTCCATCTACTTGCGTTTTTGCAGCCCATCTGCATTTTTTTGGGAGCATCAAGGTTTTCAGCATGGAGGGGCAGCGCTGAGCTTTCCAACCCCAGATCTTACCGGATTTTACCCTATCTACCCGGTTAGGCATCTGATGCTTGGACCGGCTCAGATTCCTCTACATTTGCTACAGATTTCAGCGATACACCTGCCGTTTTCTCTGTTTTCAGCCCACTTTGGGTTGCTACATCGAGTCCCCACCATCCCCACACCCTCCGGACCCTGCCGGGAGCGTACGAGCACGCTGAAAATCGCTGGACCAGCGTTTTCATCACCTCGCAGTTGTGTTTTTGGGTGGACAGCAGTCACATGGTTTGTGCTTTTTTTATAGAGGATGAATTTACCTCCTGCCACGACACCACCCGATGGTGGTCCGTGCGGTCTCCCAGTTGACTGCTGCAGTACACGGTATCGTTGACATCGGCTTGATTATCTACGGACGTACGATCCTTGGGAGATCCATTCATTCCAGCCATCATTCGGCGGTTGCGCACTCTAGAGGGGGTGGTGACTTGTGGTTTACTATGGACACACCTATGCACTCATTAGAGGAGTTCACACGAGATATGGCCATGCTCATGGCATATGGGATTCCGAAATTCCCAGAGAGAACACCACCATCTTGGGTGGATAGACACTTATCAATTGACCTCGACACACCAGATCGCTTGCTTGCACAGGAGCATCTACATGGACTTAGGTAGAGGATCTTGGATCTCTTCTTGGACAGGTTCATTGCTTGGATCTATAGACTAGAGTGGGACTTCAGTGGACTCTCTTGGAGAATTTACCCACGAGATGCGGGGGGATCAGGTATCCCGCGACAACATCCGGAGTTGCACGTAGCTTGGCTTGGATGGTAGTGCAATTGCTCTTCTACACTCCTGGTCATTTGGATTGCTACCTTCAGAGTTGCTTACACTCACCCTCGGTAACCTTACAGCAGACTTATCCCCTGACCTAGGCAATAGGCCACTCTGAGCTCATTCACATTGAGAGCCACACTAGGTTGCGGTTTGGTGGCCTGGATTATGTTTTGGTTGACACCGGAGGATTGGAGGTAGGAGATACAGGGAAGACGGCGCAGACAAATTGGTATGGCCTTTCCTCTTCTCAGAGGTTCTTCATAGCGTAGATTGCTTAGTCTGGCTTCCCTTCTTCATACATGATGATCACGGTGCGGACAGCTTGGTTTGACCACACCTCTTCTCAGAGGCCCTTCACAGTGCAGACTGTTGATTCTGGCTTTCCCCTCGTCTTGGATTACCCTACCTACTGACAAGACACCATCCGGTGGTGGTCCGTGCGGTCACTCGGTGAGCTTATGGTAGCTTCTACAGTGCAGACTGTTTAGTCTGGCTTTCCTTGTTTCGGAGGATGTTTACGACGCAGATTGCTACATCTCACCTTCCAAGAGTTTAACACAGCTTAGCCACCTGGCCATCATTTGCGCGCGCGAGAGAGAGAGAGAGAGAGAGAGAGAGAGAGAGAGAGAGAGAGAGAGAGAGAGAGAGAGAGAGAGAGAGAGAGAGAGAGAGAGAGAGAGAGAGAGAGAGAGAGAGAGAGAGAGAGAGAGAGAGAGAGAGAGAGAGAGAGAGAGAGAGAGAGAGAGAGAGAGAGAGAGAGAGAGAGAGAGAGAGAGAGAGAGAGAGAGAGAGAGAGAGAGAGAGAGAGAGAACGCTGGTGTGTGGAAGAGGGGGTGTTAGACTTACACCACTCTGTTGCTTCACAGGTCTAGGGCATACTTGTACGGCTAGTATGTCTCCGGGCTGGCCACCCATAGTCTAGGTTACTCTTGGTCCGGTCGCCCGAGTTTGGGGCCGGCCGTGCACTTTGTCCAGGCGCCCTCGTATATTTCCATACATCATTTTTCTGCTGGGTTGTAGGGATTTTTATAAGGCATTGCGCTACCTTCCCCTGGGCACCTGTATATGGGGCTAGGGGGGTACTCACTCCCATATCTCATCACACAAAGATCATTTGTTTGTGTATTGGGTCTTCTGCTCATGGTAGTCATGGGGGGCTGATCGCCCCCTCTTCTCCATCTCTAGCGTTTGTGGTCTCCTTTCTCTCTCCCCCCCCCCCCCCCCTCGTCTCACACTTTCGCACACGTGCACTCTTCACAATTTATTGACTCCTGAGGTTGGTATATAAGCAACCCTCAGTCCCCATTGTACAAGTATCAATTTATTGCCAAGGTTGGTTGGTTCAGTAGTATCTCTCTCTCTCTCTCTCTCTCTCTTCCCATCTTCCCATCTTCTTCCCGAGTCCAAGCTTAAAGAGGACCACCATCTCCTTCCTCAGTTGGATCGAGAAGGAAGCGCAGGAGGCCATCAAAGCCACGCTTATTCACTTACTCTACAGACAGAAACTAAAGGATGCCATCAAATATTCTATCTTGTCAGATTAGAAAGCCCCTTCTGTGGACCCCAACTCAGAAGTCGGTAGCTTCATCTATGTAGCCATCAACCCTGGTAAAATGCCGGACATGCGTGGTGGTAAGCGTGCTAGGTCAGAACCTAATCGACACATTAGAGGACGTGGGCGGCAAACCTACACACCACAACGCCGTGTCACATCCTCCGCCTCTCTATCTAGGCGGACCAATGGGTCGCGGGCCAACTCTTGTAGCAGTTGCTTCACGCCACAAGGAGTCTCTTCGTACCCAGCCTTCTTCTCAGAACCCCCTCTCTCGGCACAACCTTCTGGGCAGAACTCACGCACTCGCCCTGCATTTACTGCTCAATGTGCTAACAGTGCTAAGGCCCTACTCTATGACTAAAAAGGTGTTTTCTTGAAAATTGCAGGTCATCCGTGATGAGCATGGTCGCCTTTTTTTCCAGAAAAAATCTCCCTCCAAAGGCACTTTTGTGCCAATTTTGTTTGTAAACCCTCTCCTAGACATACCTAACCTAAAGGCTTTCCTAAGCTTTTTCTTTTTTGGACTTTGTATTGCCACCACCCCACCTGGGATGAATGTCTCTTCAGTTGGGCCTTTTTTCCCCCGTTAAAAGTTCAGCTATGTAATGGTAGGGAAGTGTTTGCTTTTAAGCATGATTCTTTGTCCACTTGTGCATGTCATGCTTTACCTGACGAACTTAACAAGACTTGGGGACATCTTATCTCTACAAACATAAGGAAATTTGTTAGCCTTGAGCTTGCCACACTAAGCTCTTATGGTTTGGGGCACATACCCTCTAGGCCACCACTACTTGAAGAAGCCATCATTGAATTAATTAAAGTCGTGGACTTCCTCATCTCAAGTTACATTATCAGTCGCCCTCTAGGGCTCTCTCGAAAAAGCATGCACCAAGTGCTCTATGGGTATTGCAATAAATACCTCCCTTTAAAAAGGAAACACAGAGCATACTCGGATCTCCAACCCGAGATCAATAAGCTTAGAAGCCATTTTTTTCATCACGTCTTGTAAAGCAGCCAAAAACCCGGTCCTGATTTGCAAACAACTAATCATCTTGGAAGCCAACAAAAGGCTGCGAGGACTAGACTTCGAGCCATACACCATGGGAGTCGACCACAGGCTATCGTACATAAGCAACACTCTCACCCCCATATTGCAAGTCAAAAACAACTCTCTACCCTTTCTTACAGCAACCTACAAAAGCCACAAGGAGGCATTTCGTTGGATTACATGTGGCTCTAACTGTTGCTTCACAGAAATTTCTCTGCTTATGGTATGCATCCTCAAGACATGCATCCCTTACTGTAACAAACTGTTGACGTGTCAAAGCCTAAAGAATGGAGCCAACTTACAGATGTGGCCGAGGGGCCTAAACCCTAAGAAGAACAAGTAACAGAAGAAGTCCTACCAACTTATGGGGACCTCGTTCGATGGGGCCCCAAGTGACATAAAGGAAGAAAATAAAGCAAGATCCGGACACACCCCAAAAACTGATGACGTGGCAAATTTTTGAAAATTGCACTCGCATGATGACGTGGCAGGCTATACAGATTTCGGCGTTTTGCATTGGTTGATGACGTGGCAAGCTGTACGGATTTTCGTAAATTACGCTGGCAGCTTTTGGCATTGCTTTTTGAACCAGAAGCTTTTGAGTTTTAAAGGCTTTTTACTGTAACTGCTTTTCAGGCCAAGGGCCTTTAAATATGAGGCCAGGGCTCATTCTTTGGCATGCTTCTTTGGAGAAGGTGCAGAGTCTGGGTACCGGCTTGTACTGTGTTGATGCAATATAAAGAAATACCAAAAGGGACGCCAAGGTTTGGGGCCAATACTCTCTGGGGTGGAATTCCGCCACTCCATGTCGCGTGTCGTCTCTCTCTCTCTCTCTCTCTCTTTCAATTTAGTTGTTATTGAAGTGCTAAAAGTCTGTTTAGTCTGTTCTTTTCTATTGGCACGTGGTGCCCGTCTTGTGACAGTGGTATCAGAACATCATGCGTGTGCTTTTCTGAAAGCATACCGGTCCTACAAAAGAGCAGATAGAGCTATTGGAATTTTATTTGAGGTATCTTGGCCCTCCAACCCGGACTTATTAGCCACTCCCACCCTTACTTCATCGCGCATCGGGCACGCTCCCGTCTTTACCGCTCATGTCTTATAGGGCATAAGCCAATTAAGATCACTTGCAAGAGAAGGATCCAGATTTGTTTCAAGTCACTGTTTTTCTTAGAAGCAGTGCCACGCAGATGTTGATGTCTATAGCTACCAAGTAGCATACTCCAAGGACTTGACAAGCTTTCAAGAAAATTATTTTGCCCGAAGTTATATGGTTTCTTGCATCTTCCTTCGGAGTGCAACTTCTGGCAGAGTGGGGTATCCTGAAATGCTTGCCATGGAAACCCTAGCAGATTATAACTTGAATTTTCTCGACATTTCTTAGTAGATGTCTCTTCACGAGCAGATGATTTTGGAGGTTCGGTGTGATTGCTATCTCTTGGGACTACCATCGCAGCCAAAGAAACATTGTCTGTCCAAGAGCTGATGGACCATGCTGTGCTCGGCTACGACCTCATGGAAGGAAAGTTTGATACTGGTTTCAATGATTGGTGGTTTTACTCCCGGGTGGAGAAGTGAGAAATACTTTTTGGTATTGTTTGAACCTCGGACCGACGCAGGCCGATGCTCGAGGAGCGTTTCGTTGTATGTTTGAAAACCTCGGAACGACGCAGGCCGATGCCTGGGGAGCGTTCCGTTGTATGCTTGAACCTCCAAGCGACGCAGACTGCGGTCTGGGGAGCGTTTGGTTGTACAGTCCTCTGAGCTCATGGCTCGGACCTTTTTAGGTTATTTGCGGGGGGAGTGACTGTTGCTAAATTGGCTTTATCTTACATAAAAATAATTCTAAATGAATTATTGTATTTATAAGTGAGAGGGTTTTCTCGCTTGGAACACCAAGGAAAAATAATTCTAAATGAATTATTGGAATTTTAAGTGAGAGGGTTTTTCTCACTGGAGACATCCGAGTGCAGAGTATTCCTAGTGCGTCATTCAAAGTAATGACGGGAGCACTGTGAACGGGAATATTTGTAAGGCCACCAGGAATGGGTACTTCTGATTCGTCACAACGGATGGGTGACAGGGAGCATCGGTAAGAAGTATCCGACCATCCAAGAACGGACATCTCTGATGCGTCATAGGATGGGTGACATAGAGCATCGTGAAGGAGATTGTACCATAAGTTCGGTAGGAAAGGACTAGGTGATGGGTATTCCTGATGCGTCACAAGGTGGGTGACGGGTGCATCGGAAAGGGGATATCCATAGTCGAGAGGAAATCCGAACTGGAAAAGAGGAATACGTGTAAAGACGCAAGCACAAGAATAAAGATGGGTTTTGAGAAGCTTTTCTTAAAAAGCGGAAAATTTGAACGAGTTTTCCGGGAAGAGCAAACGCTTTCCCGCGAGGAATCTATGTCTGCATTGCATTTGTGCATGTGGTTGCATCTAGGGACGCCTGGGAAGTGTTATGAAAAGCATTGTTTTAAACTTATAAGGTTTTATTGAGTTTTTGGGTAGGTTCTGACCATTTTAAAATATGCCGGCCGCCCACTTAATAAGTGGTCAGCCACTTAGAAAATAAAGCAACAAAACCAGCCAGTGAATTCTCTCTCCCTATTTCGGGTAGAACAGTGCAAAAAAAAAAAAGCCTTGGCCGCGATCTTTGCGCGAGCAGCTATTCGTGCCGTGGCCAAGGAGCTATAAAAGCACCACATGCCCTCACTGAAAAAGGGGTTACCAACGTCAGCAAGAGAAGACTCTGCCACCAGATAACGCAAGAGATCGCGCGAGACTACGAAGCACGAAAGTCGCTTTTCCCGCGCAAGAGCGACAGGTATCTATTGTGGATTCGCCATACGAATTGTTGTCGCGTGTTTGCGTGTGTGTTTGCAGGTACTTCATCGCGAAGGAGAAGCGAGAAGGCTTCGGCCTACGCTTGGGAATTCCGGGAACGGATTTCGGAAATTGTCTGCGGAGTCTCGACTCCGAGTACAGACGGAAAAAGGATTGAGAGCTCGTCTCTTGGATCTCCCTTATGGGAAGGAACGACCATCGAGACAGAGATTTAGAACAGAGGGTTTTTCTCCGGTTCTTGTGCTTGTAAAAAGATTCTCCCTAATAAAGGATTCTCTTTAAGGGGGGGGGTCATAGCTGTTGTCCAAGCTATGCATGATAAAGGTGATAATCTTATTCTTCCTTTTTGGACAAGCAGTGAAGTTGAGATCACATATTGTCAAGTTTGGTTCTTTGCTCTTCGTAGGTTTGTAGTAGTATTCATTTTTTGATTTCATATTTATCTTACCTGAGGACTTAAGAACGCGTTCCGTTATAAGTTGTTGTGTGAAGTTTGACTTCTAGGATTAAGTTTTTAAGATGTCTTATCCTTTTTTTTGCTTAAAGCTGAGTACTTGATTTAAGCCAAGTAAGTCGCGCCAACTTATTTTACACATGTCTTTTGTAAAAGTCATTTTTAAGTTAATAATGTTTTGTTTTATCTAGTTTTGTTTCGTAGCAAACAAAGTGATTTAGTTTGTTTGTTTTTTTGTTTTTGTTTTTCTTTTCTTTTCATGTGTCCCTTGCTTTTATAGTTTTATGAGTGCTTTCTTCCCTCTTATAATTCGTGAGTTCAGACTATTCTGAACTTATGAAGGTATATCTCTTTAAGGGGGCGGGGGACCAACCCATCCTTTGGTCCCTAGTACTGTGTCGATTTTCTCACTTCTCTCTCTCTATCTATTTCTCTCTATATCCTTTGGCTTCAATATTAAGCGATAAATTTTATTTATCCGAGTATATTTTATATTGCTATGCGCTCCCGTTTGTGACAGTGGTATCAGAGCATGGTCTCCTCTCTTTCTCTGTAAAGGAGGACGACTCTGGGAAGATACGGGAAGAAGCCATGACAAGTCAAGAGAGAAGTAAGCAGGCGGAAACCTAAGTCCTGCAGGAAAAGCTTGCAGAGTTGGGAAATTTTTTTCTCTCTGCAAGAAGTCGACACAAGACTTGGGATTCTTTGAGAAGGGGACAAGAGCATGATGCTCAAGAATCTAGAGAATCCAAGGAGCGGAATGCTCAAGATCCTTCAGAATCCAGTATCCATAACCATAGCCAAGAAATCCCGTCATTCCGAGAAGGATATAAAGAAGGTCTTTAGACCTCAGAACACTCCGGTTAAGTTTGATACTTTTGACGGAAGGGAAGATGTCCCGAAAGCTACAACTTTCATTCAACAGTTTGAAGTTGCCTTTGCAAATGGCAATTTCTTAGAAGTGTCGAAGGTGAGACATGTGACCAAACACCTCAAGGGGGATTGCAAGTACTTGGTGGTATACCAAAGCTCTGCAAGGAACTTACAACAAGACTTGGATTCAATTCAAGGCTGAATTTTCCGATAAATTTTTTCCTCTACTCTTTGAAGAAGGCATCCAAGAAGATTGGGATCGGTTTGCCCAATAGAAACACGAGTGAGTCAAAGCAAGTAGTGATTCACTCTTGCCAAGGTAACTCCACTCTCGACCCTCTCTGAGGGAGGAAAGATGAAGAAATTCAACAAAGGATTTTTGCCCGAATTTTGTAGACGCATCTGCAAAATACTTTGCAACAGATGGTAGAGTCAACAATAAAAGCTGAAAATGTACACCTTAGTGAACATAGAATCCAATCCCCGTAGTGGGACGGGAACCATTGAACATAGAAAGTTTGGAGTAAGGGAATTCAATCTAACTCTTGAATTCTTGAATAGAAGACCCTCAAACTCTAAGTGAGAGGGCAGGTCTTTGATCAAAAGTTAAAATCTTTGAGGAACTCATCAACTGTGTATTGCTTTTATGCACGAGATATGCACGTGTCTAACCAAGACAATCACTCTCGAGTGTTTATGAGAGTAAGGTTGAGTCAGAACATTGTTTTATACGATGAACTGCTTTGCTTAACCATCTGGAAGGTCCATGATTGATCTGGTATCCGGTAGTTCTCCAACAAATTGCTTGCTTTTGTGGGTAGGAAATTATAAAGGAACCATTGTGAGCTTTCTAGCAAAGAAAAGCTTTCATTAAGCTTGAATACTCTTAAAGCCCACACCCCCTACCCGGTAAGGGAAGATATGGTAGTGCTTTTTGCACAAGTGAATGAACACTCTCTTTACGAGGGAAGGAACAAGCGACGACTACGGCCTGTGCTTGAGGAATCCAAGGATTAAGATCCTAGATTATTTGATGAGCGGGTTTTGCTCTAAG
Source organism: Adiantum capillus-veneris (assembly GCF_014529385.1). Classification (NCBI taxonomy): domain Eukaryota; kingdom Viridiplantae; phylum Streptophyta; class Polypodiopsida; order Polypodiales; family Pteridaceae; genus Adiantum; species Adiantum capillus-veneris. Next base: position 62,884,305 of record NC_140957.1, on the reverse strand, counting down.
ATCGAGCCAAGGGAAACAAGTTGAGCGTCTTCGCTCTAAGGATCTTACAAAGGGAAGGTAATTTTCCAGGTTCACCGAAACTCTAACACAGCTTAAAAATTATGTACACTTTTGAGTACATGGATAACACACGAAGATGCAGACCTTTGCCAAGGAACTGGACGAGAGTTTGTTATACTCTCTTGAGCGCCTTTTTGCGCGCAAGGATATTCCGACACGAGAATCTCTATTTCAGATGTGTTCGGTAGAAGGAATTTGAGTTTCTCTACGGAAAAGAGGTTTTCTGATGGTCGTTGATCATTGAGTACGCTATGTGCCTTTACCATTACAGTAGCAACTTTTAGTTGCGGTATATGTTTCTCCATGAGGAGGTCAAGTAGCATTTACACGCTGCTGGAATAAATTCGAACTAGTATGTTCGTAAGAATATAGTTCGCCTACCGTTTCAAAATGGTAAGAATTACATATGGGCGAACATCCCTGAGAATCAAAGAGGGTTCGCTCTATTGTGAACCGGGTTTGAACATACGTTCAGAAAATGCTATAGCTAGAATTCTATCTGCCTGAGATTTGCAAGATGTCATTGATGCTCGCAAAGTGATCATTTTTTATGATTCTATAAGGAAGAGATTCTAATGGGCATCTGGAAAACACTGTTGGTGGTAATAACTCGTAGGAGAAAAAAAAATTGGAAGGAAGTGCCGCCGTGCTCAAGGAATCTTCGGATTGGAACCGTCCGCCTACGTTGAGCGACGGCCCGGAACAAGAACCTTCTTTAAGGTGATTGCAAACTTTGTTTGTGAAAGAAAGACATCGAGCTTAATGCTCTATGACATGGGCATTCCCTATGTGGGAGGACACAAGAGGTTTAATACCCTCTGGACTAACAGCGCAGGATTATGCGCAAGGACAGATACCTATATTGATTTCTAGGAAGATTATTCTTCTCGAATTTGAGAAGACGGAATCAAGTTATATGAGTCTCAGATAAGGAAACTTTGGATCAGAACAATTGGCCTACCCAAAGCAAAGGCTTCGGAATAAGAACTTACTTTGGTAAGATGGCACACTTTGTCTGCCCCACAGGAAGATTCACATGAGCTTAATGCTCTCGACATGCCCTATGCGGGAGGACAGAAGAGGTTTAATATCCTCAGGACTAATAGCGTAAGGTTATGCGCAAGGACATAGACCTAAATTTATTTTTAGAAGGATGATTCTTCTCGAGATTGAGAAGGTGGAATTGAGTTAACAGATTCTCGGAAAGACGCGAATGACGAGTTCTTACATGGCTCATAAGTTTAATGAATGGTGAAGGATATCCTCGAGGTACTAGAGGAAGGACATGAACCGGTAAGGTAAGTGTTGAATTATTGAATTTTTGTTTAATTTAATTTCTAAGTTCTCTTTTGAGAAAGGACTAGCTCAACTCACCATTGAGCAAGATTTGAAATTTTCCGGTTTCTCCCCGGCAGTTCAGTTGGACCCCTACAGTTGAGGACAACTGTTTATAAGTGAGAGATGTTACTAAATTGGCTTTATCTTACAGAAAAATAATTCTAAACGAATTATTGTATTTATAAGTGAGAGGGTTTTCTCTCTTGGAACACCAAGGAAAATAATTCTAAATGAATTATTGGAATTTTAAGTGAGAGGGTTTTTCTCACTGGAGACATCCGAGTGCAGAGTATTCCTAGTGCGTCATTCAAAGTGATGACGGGAGCACTGTGAACGGGAATATCTGTAAGGCCACCAGGAACGGGTACTTCTGATAAGTCACAACGGATGGGTGATAGGGAGCATCAGTAAGAAGTATCCGACTATCCAAGAACGAACATCTCTGATGCGTCATAGGATGGGTGACATAGAGCATCGTGAAGGGGATTGTATCGTAAGTTTGGTAGGAAAGGACTAGGTGATGGGTATTCCTGATGCGTCACAAGGTGGGTGACGGGTGCATCGGAAAGGGGATATCCATAGTCGAGAGGAAATCCGAACTGGAAAAGAGGAATACGCGTAAAGACGCAAGCACAAGAATAAAGATGGGTTCTGAGAAGCTTTTCTTAAAAAGCGAAAAATTTGAACGAGTTTTCCGGGAAGAGCAAACGCTTTCCCGTGAGGAATCTATGCCTGCATTGCATTTGTGCATGTGGTTGCATCCAGGGACGCCTGGGAAGTGCTGTGAAAAGCATTGTTTTAAACTTATAAGGTTTTATTGAGTTTTTGGGCAGGTATTGACCAATTTTAAAATATGCCGGCCGCCCACTTAAGAAGTGGGCAGCCACTTAGAAAATAAAGCAACAAAACCAGCCAACGAATTCTCTCTCCCTATTTCGGGTAGAACAGCGCAAAAAAAAAAGAAAAGAAAAGAAAAAAAAACGGCCGCGATCCCTGCGTGAGCAGCTATTTGTGCCGTGGCCAAGGAGCTATAAAAGCACCACATGCCCTCACTGAAAAAGGGGTTACCAACGTCAGCAAGAGAAGACTCTGCCGCCAGATAACGCAAGAGATCGCGCGAGACTACGAAGCACGGAAGTCGCTTTTCCCGCGCAAGAGCGACAGGTATCTATTATGGATTCGCCATATGAATGGTTGTCGCGTTTGCGTGTGTATTTGCAGGTACTTCATTGCGAAGGAGAAGCGAGAAGGCTTTGGCCTATGCTTGGGAGTTCCGAGAACGGAATTCGGAAATTGTCTGCGGAGTCTCGACTCCGAGTACAGACGGAAAAAGGATTGAGAGCTCGTCTCTCGGATTTCCCTTACGGGAAGGAACGACCATCGAGTCAGAGATTTAGAACAGAGGGGTTTTCTCCGGTTCTTGTGCTTGTAAAAAGATTCTCCCTAATAAAGGATTCTTTTTAAGGGGGGGGACCAGCCCATCTTCTGGTCCCAGTACTGTGTCGATTTTCTCACTCTCTCTCTATCTATTTCTCTCTATATCCTTTGGCTTCAATATTAAGTGAGAAATTTTATTTATCCGAGTATATTTTATATTGCTATGCGCTCCCGTTTGTGACAGTGACGAGGTAGTGGTTGAGTAGCTTCATACCGTAGACTGTTTGTCTCGGGGGAGTGCTCAGCGGCATTGTTTGTTGTGTCCTGTAACATGCATATGTAAGCATTTGTGTTGCATTGTGATGTGCCAATTACTGAATATTCCTAATTGGATGAGATTGCCAGGGTATGTAATTTTAGTGCATCAAGACACCCGTGGTAGATCAGTACGGTTTGGGTGTGATGGCTAATTTTACTACGCCGGAATATCAAGAGTTCCGATCTGGACGAAAGGAGAAGCTAACTCCTTGATCAAAACTGCCGAAAGGAGGAGCTAACTTCTTGATCAAAAGAGCAAAAAGGAGAAGCTAACTCCTTAGTAAAAAAAGCAAATTGATTGTCCCTCGGAATAACCCTTGGAAATTTTTGAGCTAACTTGAGTTGCTTTGCAGATATTCTGTAATCGCGGATGATTACTGTAACAAACTGCTGACGTGTCAAAGCCTAAAGAATGGAGCCAACTTACAGATGTGGCCGAGGGGCCTAAACCCTAAGAAGAACAAGTAACAGAAGAAGTCCCAACTTATGGCGACCCCGTTTGATGGGGCCCCAAGTGACATAAAGGAAGAAAATAGAGCAGGATTTGGACATACACCAAAAACTGATGATGTGGCAAATTTTCAAAAATTGCGCTGGCATGATGACGTGGCAGGCTATACGGATTTCCGTGTTTTGTGCTGGCTGAGGATGTGGCAAGCTGTACGGATTTCCGTAAATTACGTTGGCAGCTTTTGGCATTGCTTTTTGGACTAGAAGCTTTTGAGTTTTAAAGGCTTTTTACTGTGATTGCTTTTCAGGCCAAGGGCATTTAAATCTGAGGCTAGGGCTCATTCCTAGCATGCTTCCTGGAGAAGGTGCAGAGTCTAGGTACCGGCTTGTACTGTGTTGATGCAATATAAAGAAATACCGAAAGGGACGCCAAGGTTTGGGGACAATACTCTCTGGGGTGGAATTCCGCCACTCCGTATCGAGTGTCGTCTCTCTCTCTCTCTCTCTCTCTCTCTCTCTCTTTCAATTTAGTTGTTATTGAAGTGCTAAAAGTCTGTTCAGTCTGTTCTTTTCTATTGGCACGTGGTGCCCGTCTTGTGACACTTACCTCAAACAACTAGCCAAAAAACTCATCCTCAAGGCTCTCCTATGCCACAACTTGTATATTCAAGCTTGGTGGATAGTGGATTCTATTTATGAGTGTGCCCTTAATCTACCAAAAGAAGCAAAAACATTGTACTCAGGTGATATAAAAGATGTTATGAAAATATCCCCCACCACGGATCTTAAGGTCTGATTCACCACATCACACACCTATTTTCTGTGGCTTTCTCTATTGCACACCAACCATTCATATCATTGAAAAGACTACCTTCTTCATGTATCGAAGGATCATGGTCTGCACACCCCTATAAATCAAGCCTCTCGTTCTCACTTCAACAAGTGATTGAACTTAACACATGGCTGATCAACCTCCAACTTACAATCACTGACAACCAATTAATCAGAAAACTCTCCAAAAAAGAGGATGGCCTATCCTACAAACCTATCAAATATCTACAAAGGTCAAGTTAAGACCTACAGAATGGGCCCACAAAGTGATTCTCTCCCAACTAAAACCCATTCTTTTTTGTAACACATACCCACTAGAAGCTGCAAAAGACATCAAAAATCTCATCCAAGCATTCTGTAACAACGGTTTTGAATGCGCAAAGTTATGGCGATTGGTCAGAGGGCACTTGCAGAACTCACAGCATCCTCATACACATGCTTAATCAGCGATATCTTGGAGCACCTTCAAATTGGGGGGCACTAGGCCCCCTAGGGGATCATACCTCCTAGTGTGAGGGGAGGTGGGCCTCTCCCCGTGATGTCAACAGGCAAACAAACAAGTCTTGGTGGAAAACCTCCCTTAAAAAACACACCCCTCTCAAAATATACCTCAAACCACAAAAATGGCCTTGGAAGGAAACACCTCCTACAAAAAATGTGGGTGAAAAAAAGGAAGAGTAGTAGCCTCATTCAAAGAGGAATCTATAAATGACCACCCCCACTCCCCTCACCTAAAATACAATTAAAAAAGACCTCCCACTCCCTTCCCCCCTTTTTTCTTTGCACGACTGAGTTTATTTGGAGGGAACCAAGAACTTGGAGAAACCTATATAAGGACAAGAATCTCAAAAAGATCTTTGCAAGAGAATTTCATACTATCTTACCAAGTGCTGTACTTCCTGCAACTATCCAAGCGTAAACCATGGACCCTCTCAACCAGGTGCTGTCTCATGCATGATTTATTAGGGTGACATCAATAACACGTAGGAGTTCTTACGACACCTACTTTCCACCTTATGAACTAACTTTTTCTTGTTTCTTCTTTGGGTGATGGTGGCAGGTAACAGGACTCTCCTCTCTCTAATGCATGTGCATGATGGACACCCATCTCCAGTAACATCAAAACTATTGTAAAACTTCTCCAAGTTGCTCTAAAATAGGCTCACTTTGCCTATGGATGTAGATTTTTAAAAATTAAATGTCTGCTTCTTTGAACATACATGTGTAATTCTTTCATCTCTACTCCCCCAAAAATCCCAAGAAATTTTGAATTGTTGCATTTAATACTCTCTCTCTCTCTCTCTCTCTCTCTCTCTCTCTCTCTCTCTCTCTCTCTCTCGCGTATCCTCCCCATTCCTCTATGCTTCCGCATCGTCGACTTTGACATGGTATCAGAGCTTTGTGCTTGGTGATCGCAAGGCGGGAGAGGATCTGCACCTAAAGGAGAAGAGAAATAGGACGAGCGTTGGCAGTGTATTTGAGCCTTAGTCGGGGCGGCATCCAAAGGTGGCAAAGAGTGCTCAATCGGCACCGTGAAATGGAGGAGCAACAATCTTCGGCGTTTTAAAATGCTAGGCGGCAAAGGTTCAAGTTGGCAGTCTTTTCAGAGTTACTCGGAACGCGGAATGCGAACGGCGACGGGCCTCCGCGCGAAACGAGGGAACGGCAAGTGGTCCGAAATAGGAACGGCGCGGAACGAGAGGCATAAAAAACACCCAAATAATGCAATTTTTAGCATTATTGAGTACAAGTAGTACTAGAGTCCTTTGACTCTAATACCCACAAAAAACACGATGCCGTCGTCGCATCGTCGTCACCGACATCGTCATCAACATAGAGTCAGAATTCAGCAGATAAAGATTTTCAGATTTCAGCCATTAGCATTCTCAGATTTCAGCCGTCTCATCGTCGTCGACATCGTCGGCAAGTCCACATATTGTAGAGATTTGTGCAATCATAAGTAGACCACTCTCGCCATAGAGAGTGGGGCCTTCGGAGGAGGGTTTGACAACATTTTGGTGTCGTATTCTTCTCTCTCTATCTCTCAGTCTCATGTACCTTCATTCACATTGTTTGTCCACTTTGTTTGTGTGCATTGAACTCTCTCACTAAAGGAACGGAAGGCTCTCCCTTCCGTAAGTAAAAGGAACCCTTGAGCACAGTTCGGAGCACTTATCTTGAGCAAAGTTCAACATTCACGTTTGCTGCACCTTACATTGGTATCAGAGCTTTGGCAGTGTTCTGTATCACTCAAGGAAAGAACCACATAATTTTTTTTTGCTTGTTGCGGTCGCACTAACCCAAGTCTTTTTGGACGTGTCGATTCCTAATCGTGTTTTTGAAGAGTGACAGGAAACCCAAGAAAGAAGGGCTTGTCCAGCCTCCCCTTGTTTCTCTTTTCACTCATTGAGTGCGGACCGTGCACTTAGCGGCCCGCCAATCGACGTGAGGTGGGAAAAAGCTGATGAGTGCGCAGCAATGTGTGCAAGTGATAGAGCACGAGGAGATGTGCAAGACTTGAGCCTTGGAGAGGAGGCGTTGGTGTGCAGAGATGGGGGCGTGAGAGGTCGAAGTAGGAGAGAGAGAGAGAGGCTGCACGATTCTTGTAAGGGGAATAAGTTTAGAGTGAATTGGGCTCTCATTCCCTTTATTAAAGTATAGGACCATTTTTAAGTTAGTGGCCAAGTTCAATGTGAACTTGGCCGAAGGTTAGTAACCTTTAAAAACTATACACAAAAAGGGTCATTTGGGCCTTTAACCCAACAACCTCCCACTTAAAGGCATAAATGGCGCCTTTAAGCTACGTGACTCCCACCATCTATATGCATAGCTGATGTTGTGCTTTGGGTAAGCACTTAGTGAGAGCATCTGCTGGATTTTGTGATGTATGGACCTTGACCAATGTAATAAGGCCATCCTCAAGCACTTCTCGAATGAAGTGATACCGCACATCAATATGCTTTGTACGTGCATGAAACATGGCATTCTTTGCCAGACATATGGCACTGACTATTACAACCAAGCATAGGTACCTTCCTTGTCAGGAAAACTAAAATCACTGCATAGATGTGCTAACCAAATGGCTTCTTTGGAAGCCTCAGTGGTTGAAATATATTCAGCCTCTATAGTAGACAATGCAACTATCTTTTGCAATCTAGAACACCATGAAACAACACCTCCTGCAAGAGTAAACACATAACCACTTGTGGATTTCCGTGTATTTACATCACCAGCCATGTCAGAGTCACCAAATCCCTTCAACTCCAATGGTCCTTTACCATAGCAGAGGCATTTGTTTTTAGTCCCTTTCAAGTAGCTCATAATGGACTTCACTGCATCCCAATGTAACCTGCCTGGATTAGCCATAAACCGGCTCACAACTCCCAGTGCATGGGCTATGTCAGGCCTAGTAGCAACCATAGCATACATAAGTGAACCACAAGCTGAAGCGTAAGGCACACTTTGCATGTCATTGGCTTCTTCGTTTGACTTGGGGCAATTATCCCTGGAGATTTTGACATATGGCTGTAATGGCACACCAAGAGGCTTTGCTTCAGCCATGTTAAATCTGTCCAACACCTTTTCAATGTACTTTTCTTGCAACAAATACAATATGCGTTGGTCCCTTTGCCTTCTAACCCTCACTCCAAGTATATGTTCAGCTGCCCCAAGGTCTTTCATTGAAAATGCAGATTTCAGCTGCTCTTTAAGAGCATCAACATTGCTTCTTTTCTTTGCAGCCATCAACATATCATCCACATAGAGCACAAGAATGATAGGGCTGCCATCCTCATCACGTTTGGTATACAAACAATGGTCTGCATGGCTTCTTTTGTAACCATGTTTGAGCATGAAGCGGTCAAACTTCTTGTACCATTGTCTACATGATTGTTTCAGCCCATACAAGCTTCTATTGAGCATACATACCAAATGTTCCTTGCCAGGAATAGCAAAACCCTCGGGTTGCTTCATGTAAAGCTCTTCCTCCATATCACCATGCAAGAAAGCGGTATGTACATCCATTTGGTCCAATTCCAAATCAAGGGCAGCCACTATGGCAAACAATACACGCAAAGTGGTCATCTTCACTACAAGAGAGAACACTTCCTGAAAGTCTATGCCCTTGGTTTGAACATATCCCTTTCCAACCAGCCTTGCCTTATACTTGGGTTTTGCATCAATTGTCTTGATTTTATACACCCATTTGTTAGGGAATAGCCTTTCTACCTTTGGGCAATCCCACCAAATCCCAAGTATGATTAGCATGCAAAGCTTTAATCTCTTCCTGCATAGCAAGCTCCCACTTGTCGCTATGCTCACATGTCTTTGCCTCTTTATACGTAAGAGGCTCTCTCTCATCTGTCAACATAATGTAATGCAAAGAGGGATCATATCTACTCACAGTCCGTCTTGGACGAGTAGACCGCTTCACCCAATGATCCACATTATCCAGTAATGGGTCTCCATGAGGTGGCATGATAAAATGATCAACAATGGGTTGCTGTACATCATTTTCAGCACCATTTTCAGCATTGTTTTGTGGCTGCAAATGCCCTTCAAGAGCCTCAATTTACTGCCCAACATCATCTGGCTCAAACACCACTGGATCATCTATATTTTCAGCCATATGTGGTGCATCTCGAGGGTCAAGAATAGGCCTAACAGGTGGCTGGTCATGCTGAAATTTGACCCTTTTATGGTCATGCTTTGAGACACAATTGTTTTGAAGCAGCCTTGCCTCATTAAAAACAACATCCCGGCTGCGTACAACCCTTTTGAGCTGAGGTAACCAAATCTTGTAACCCATTTCGCCTTCTTCACCATATCCCATGAAGAGGCCTTTAATGGACTTGGCATCTAGTTTGCTTCTCAAACTCAGGTCTAATATGCACAAAAGCTTCGCAACCAAAAATGCGTAAGTGATCGTATGAAGCAGGCTTGCTAGACCAAACCTCTTCAGGGATGTCACCTTTCAAAGACATGTGAGTGGATCGATTGCATATATGCACTGCAGTTTTCAAAGCTTCTCCCCAAAATCCATGAGAGAGATTAGCTGTGGACAGCATGCATCTCACCCTTTCACAAAGTGTCCTATTGAATCTTTCAGCCACGCCATTAGAAGAGGGGCTGTATGGCACAGTAAGCTTCCTCTTAATGTCCAAATTTTCACAAAATTTGTTAAATTCAGTACTTGTGAACTCTCCCCCATTGTCCGTACGCAAGAATTTCAGCTTTCTACCTGTTTGGGTGGTCACAAATGCATGAAATTCTTAAACATAGCAAAAGCTTCATCCTTAGATTTAAGCAAATAAACCCAAATTTTCCTAGAATGATCATCAACAAAGGAGACAAAATAGCATGCACCTCCCATAGACTTAGTAGGCATGCTACATACATCAGAATGTACAAGCTCAAGAAACACAAGATTTACGAGAGACACCGGAGTAATAAAAACGCTTTACATGCTTGCCATATTGACATTCATTACAAAAGTCGAGCTTTGTGCCTTTAGCATCAAGCTTGTTCAAAGTACAAAGCTTAGAAAGGCCCTTTTGGCTTATATGGCCAAGCCTCTTGTGCCATAACTCCATGTGAGAGTTAATTTCAGCCAACGCAATAAACTTGCCCAACATGGCCTTGCCATGCATGCAGTAAAGTGTCCCTTTCTTTGTGCCCTTTACAATCAGCCTTGAGCCTTTAGTCATTTTCCATGATCCTCTCTCAAACAAGATGCTGTAACCATGCATAACCATCTGACCAACAGAAAGCAGACTCTTCTTGATTCCCGGCACATATCTAACATCATGCAAGACAAGCTCATTTGTGCCATCTATTGAGAGATGCACAGTGCCAATACCCTCAATGGAACATGCATGATTGTTTCCAAGGTATATATGGCCATGCTTGCCTGCATCAAAAGTAGAGAAACACTCCTTGATAGGAGTCACATGAAATGAAGCACCGGAATCAATTATCCAAGTCTGGGATAATGCATCATTGACAGTCAACAAAGCATCAATAAGATCACTCTTGGTGATCTGCATTGTCCTGCGAATGAACATTAAGAGAGGCATCAAGGTCATAAGCATTATCATCTGACAAAGTGGCACACAAGATGTCCTCCACATCTGACAGCTCCTCAATCACAACACTAGAAGCCACATTGGCCTTTGTCCTTTGAGCTGTCCTGTGCATCTATCTTGACTTCCTTCTTCTCTCTTTTTTTTTGTCTCCTCCATTCTTTTTCCGTTCTAACTTTGCTTTGTAGTACCTGCAATTGGGTTTCTTGTGACCTTTCCTGCCACATTGATAGCAAGTCACATCACCCTTGTCTTTGCTGGCATTTCCCTTTTCCTTACTGTTACTCTTACTCCTTTGTGCATGACATTCTTCTTCTCTGTCCTGCCTCTAACCATGTTGGCAGACTGCCTCCCTCTCCACTTGCTTTTCTCTTGATTTCTTCAGTCAAGAACCCCTAACACCATCAAAGGTCAAATTGGGGTTATTCGACAATGAAACCACCAATGTTTCCCATGAATCAGGTAAGGTCATAACAAGGTGGAAAGGTACGGAGTGTACGGTACGTAATCAGTACGTAAGGTACGTACTTCTGTACGGATCGGCCTTTAAGGTACGTGACCAGTACGTAACATTTGTAACAACAAAAAGAATAGTGACTTTAGTCTTTTTCAGCTTATATATACTAGGAACTACATAGAGTCTAGACATAGATACTACTTTAAACATCCATTAGATACTGCTTCAATGTCCATTAGATACTGCTTCAAATGTTATCCGTACTTAACTCTTAGAAAAAGACAGAAAAATGTTATCCGTCTTTTTGCTTCAAATGTTATCCGCAAAAAGATTTATCTGCTTCAAATGTTATTCGTACTTAACTCTACCATCAAAAAGACAGAAAAATGGGAATACACTATATGATACAATAAACTTTAGTCCATTGCCCAATGGCAAGATGCCCCTAAAACAACAAAAAAATAAAAAATAAAAATTTGTGAAATGAAAAAAAAAAAAAAAGCGTACACTACCTATCCGTACGTACGGAACCGTATCGTACGGCTGTACCGTACTGTACGGATCAGTACGTACGTACGGATGCAACCTTGGGTCATAAGCAAGAAGATAGCTTTCAGCTTATCATCAAAAGGAGGCAAACCTGAATCCTGTAACTGCGACAAAGTACCTGTAAACAATGACAAGTGCTCTGCAGCGCTCTTGGACTCATCTAGCTATATGCCAACAAGTTTTTGCATCAAATGCACTTGGTTGACAGGCGTTGTATTTTCATACATCGCCTTTAACTTCTCCCACACATCAAAAGCATTTGTGAAACCTTTCAAATCAATGACTGTCTCATCGGTCATGGCCATTTTGATGTATGTAACTGCCTTCCTGTTGAGGCTAACCCATGCTTCATCCGATATATCCTGTGGCTTTACGTGTTCAAGTGCCCCTTCACAATCCTTAAGAAATAGGATTCTCTGGATCCTGTCTTTCCAAAGGTCGAAACTTGTTCCATGGAACCTCCTAATCTCGAGAGATTCTTCACATCCGAAGAAGATGAGGCCATAGATGCATGGATAAGAGGGCTAATACGCTGAAATTTTTGGGCAAAATGCACCAAAACCGGAGTATAACCTCACAGAAGTGTGCACTACAGCTCCAAATGGTCACAAGAGCAATTTGGGGCAAAATGGGTCAATTTAGGCACAAAAAACAATTTCTGAAATTTCTGCACAGGAAATTTCAGCAAGTGAATTTGTGCTCAAAAACAACAATTTTAGTTGTTTTTAGCCTCACAGGACATACATAAGACTAATGCACAGCCTTTAGAGGCATGTATGAGCAAAAGCCCCAATTTGTAGCATCAAATTGCAGAAAATTGAGCCACCAATGATCATGCATAGCCAAAACCTGTCAAATGTGCATTAATTGCATCAATTTGTATTTTCCTCAATGTAGATGCATCAAAAATATATTTGCAAAAACCTGTGTAAATCTGAAATTTGCTGCAAATACCTGTTTTGGGACCTGTTTTTCGGCAATTTCTTTGTTTTCGGGTAGCGGAGACCTAGTAAAGATGTTCCCTCACCTTAATACATGATTTGCAAAACCTGTATTTTCTTGTTATAACCTGTAATTTGTTGATTTTGACCTAATTTCAGTCTGTTTTAGGTCAATTTGACTAGCCGGGAGCCCACTAGTGTCAGGGGACGAGTCCTTTGGCGATAAAATTGCAAAACCTCGCGTGAAAGTTGACCTCCTTGGCTGAAAATCAGCGTTTGTAGGTTTGGAATTAAACCCTAAATTTGCTCTGATACTAGTTGATGAGTGCGCAACGAGGAGATGTGCAAGACTTGAGCCTTGGAGAGGAGGCGTTGGTGTGCGAGGAGATGGGGGCGTGAGAGGTCGAAGTAGGAGAGAGAGAGAGAGGTTGCACGATTCTTGTAAGGGGAATAAGTTGAGAGTGAATTGGGCTCTCATTCCCTTTATTAAAGTATAGGACCATTTTTAAGTTAGTGGCCAAGTTCAATGTGAACTTGGCCGAAGGTTAGTAACCTTTAAAAACTATACACAAAAGGGGTCATTTGGGCTGGCCATTTGGGCCTTTAACCAAACAAAAGCAACCTTGGTGTGAGCGCAAGGCCGCCAAGGGGTGCGCCCGCGAGAAAGAGAAGAGATCGGGTAAGAAAAGATTCTTCTCTAACACAGATTACAAGCTAAAGAAGAACCTCAAGAACCTCAAGAACTTCAAGAACCTCAGGAACCTCAAGAACCCAAGAATCACAAGAACCCAAGTTCCTCGTGAACTTAAGAACCCACGACTTCAGTAGATGGTCATCACTCGAAGCGGAATGGATACTTCGCATGGAGGTGGTGAGCATGGGAGTACCGAAGAAGAGTTTTCCCCACCAGGCGGTTTTTACGACCTCCCCCTTCCCCATCTACGCCAAGGATTGCACTAACTCCTATGGAGCTTTTCGACAAGATGATGATGGACAGGAAGTTAGAACGCGAGGCAGAAATTGATCGTAAGTACCAAGAAAGAATGGAAGCCATAGCACGTGAACACGAAGAAAGACAGTTAGCACGCGAAGCAAGAAGAGAAAGAAAAGCAGAAATAGATCGTGAGTACCAAGAAAGAACAGCAGGATTGGCTCACGAGCGCGAAGAAAGACGGTTAGCCTTTGAGTGTGAGCACGAGCACGCGTGCTTGGCGGCCGAAGACAGAAGGGTAGCCTTGGAGCGTGAGCATGAGCAAGCGTGCTTGGCGGCCGAACAGAGAGCCCAACACATGCAAAGAGTTGTTGCGACTCTTTTTTAGTATGCAGGCACAGATTGCGAAGGATCAGGAAAAGGAGACTCTCTCAGTTTCTTCTTTTTCAAAGCATGACACACATGATTTGCATGATGAATTGCTTGGTAATGATAAGCATGATGATTTGCATGATCACGATGTGATTTCTCACGATTTGCAGGAGGATGATGGTTTAGTTGATACTTTGTCTAGTGAAGCTAACCTCATTGCAGATTCGATCAATCACGAAGAACCGATCTTGGCTCTCGAGTCGAGGTCCAAAGAACCCCCTCAAGAAGTTTCGATTCCTCACGAAGTACCGATTTTGGCTCTCGAGCCTAGGTCCAAGGAACCCCCACAGGAAGTATTATGTGTTTGAATGATTAGTCAGCACGCATTATTCGAGTGTTTCATTCGTGATGCTTTCTTGTATTTTAGTCACCGTCCTTATGTGATCCCTTTTCACAGGCATTACATATTGTACGTTGAACACAATTCACTCATGAATGAACACGAATGTATGCGGATTACTCATGAAAAGATGAAAAGTTTGCACCGAAGGAATTCACATTCCATGTCTCTTCCTTGGCATGACATAGTATTTGAAAGAGCACAAGAAAGATTGAGCATCAAGCATCGGCATTTCCATTGTGTTTTGCCGCAGTTGATTGATTTAGATCAACAAGTCAAGATTCGACCGTCACGAAGTGATGACGTGGCGGACAGCAGAAACCCTAATTTTTGGTTGAAACCCTAAAATTCTTGCAAACCCTAAAAACTGCAAGAAACCCTAATTTGCCATAAACCCTAATTTCTGGCTGAAACCCTAAATTCAGCAAACCCTCAAACTGCCGGCGCATGATGACGTGGCAGCAAGTACGGATTTTCGCTTTTTGCGGCACGTTTTACGGCAGCCTGCTTTTTCTTCTCCACGCAATGAGAAAGAGAGAGAAAATGCTTTTTGCTTTGAGTTGGACTCTGAGAGAGAGAGAGCAGTTGCTTTTGATTTTGAAGCTTTTTGGGGCTCTGCTTTTAGGCATCCCTTGTAAACCTTTAAATAAGTGGCTTGGGCCTTCACTTCTCAGAGCCTCTGGACGCAGAGTTTGAGAGCGAACCCCGAGTCACTCTCTTGTACTTTGAACTGATTAATATAAAAAGAAATACCGAAAGGGGTGTCAGTATTTGGGGCCAATATCTCTAGGCACGGAACTCCGCCGGGCTAGTGCAAATCTATTGTGATCTGTGAATTGTTTGAAGTGGTTATTTGGTGCTGTCGCGATTGATTCTCGACTTGGAGTGTCCAAGTCTGTTACAGTGGTATCAGAGCGCGGCCGATTTCTCTTTCTCTTCTATGGGAAATCCGATCCCCATTTTTTTCGGCAGCACCTATGGCTTCACGCAAGGATTAGTTGACTCCCTCTGCATCTAGAGATGCGGGTAGGGATCACAACGAAGATTCAGGCAGAGAGTATGGCCCGCCTTGGCCTACTCAGGCGGAGTGGCGAGAGATGGAGCGTCGCCAGTTGATCGGCGATGCAACGAAGATGATGCTCAATTTTGCGAAGGACCCAAAATTTGCAAAATATATGAGCGAGACTTCTTTTTAGGAAGTTCATGAGCAGTGGCAGAAAACCACTGCACCCACTCTCAAGAAACCTTCTGCTCACAAGAAATATTCAGAGAAGGAATTAGAAGAGGTGGTTGACACGGATCGCCCAGCTTTTTGACGCGCAAAAGAAAGCCAAAAAGCAGAAGAAAAGCACTGGCTTCCCGGGATATTTGGGTCGTCAGTCAACTTTTGATAAGGCAAAGAAATAGAAGAAGCGTGTTGGATTTGAAGGAGTACCCAGTTCTTCTTCTTCTTCTTCTGACAGTTCTTCTAGCTCTTCCGATTCGAGCGAAGAAGACAGAAAAGGTAAAAAGCGAAGCAAGAAACAAAGCTTCGGAAAGGGCAAGAAAAAGGCAAAGAAGGCTAAATCTCGCCCAGAGTCTGACAATTCTACTGAGGAGTCGTCTACAGATAGCTCAGATTTTGATGATGGAAACTTCTATGCGAACAAGAAGAACTTTTATAAAGCCAACCAGTATGACTTTCTCGAAGATAAAAGCAAGAAAGTCCGAGAGTTTAAGGAAGGTGGCCACTCGATCAAGTTTGATACCTTTTCAGGATACTCAGATGCTTCGAAGGCTCTGTCGTTTATACAGTAGTTTGACATTGCTTTCGCGGGAGGACGCTATTCAGAGCACTCCAAGATTCGGAGAGCTACCTCTTACCTAAAGGAGAATGCTCGTACTTGGTGGTCCACGCTTCTTTTAAACAAGACTGCGCCAGTTAAATGGCTGAAATTCAAAAAGCTTTTTTTTTCTTCTTGGTTGACGCAAGAATATGAACGAGATATACGAGCTGCTTGGAACCATCTTCGGATGACCACGAAAGATACAATCAATGCTTATTGTGAAAGATTCTGGAGCTCTTTTCTACCCGCCTCTTCATTCAAGAAGATCACGTTCAGAGAACAGATTGAGCGGTTCACCTTGGGTCTACCTACAGAGATTCGAGATCACTGCTTGGAGCAGAAGTCAGCTTCTATTCAGGAGTTGATAAGTCATGCGAAGCGGGGCTTTGCCATTCACTCTGGCAGTCTGACTTACCCCACAGATGAGAACATGACACAGCGAGCCGAACAGACTTTTGGGAATGAAAGTAGAAAGAAAAAGAGCAACCCAGAGAAAAAGGATGCACGACCCAAGCTTCCTCCTCAGGAACGAGCTCGATTCATCAAAGAGGGGAAGTGCTTTGGATGTGGGGAACCGGGACACATCTCCGTGAAGTGCCCCAAAAAGGCACAAAAAGAACAGAATGATAAGGACGACGACAGGCCTGAGAGTTCGAGAGCAGCCGAGGAACGTGGACGAAAAGGCAAGATGAAAACAGGACTAGTTCCAGATTGTGTGGGTATCGATCCCGACACCATGGATGAGAGTACAGAACTTTGCCGAGCTTGGGGCAAAGTGAAAGATCAAGAGGCCCTGATTTTCTTTGATGAAGGAGCCAAGGCCAACTTCATTTCATCGGAATTGGCGGCGCAACTCGAGATTACTCCCGTTCGGATGGGACTACTTGCAGAGGTAGTTCTAGCGGCACCCAGCAGGGACGTAGCCATTACACCTGTCATTGGCAAACTTCGGTTGCATTGTCAGGGGTATTTGGGGCATAAGGACTTCTTCATAATGCCTTTGGAGGGTTGTGATGTTCTCTTAGGGATTCCCTGGTACCACAAGAATAATGCTGTGGTCGATTATCAGGCGAGAAAAGCGACTTTGACTACAGAAAAAAGCAGAACAATTGTACTCGATATTAAACTGAAGGGCGAGTCTGTCCCTATTGTATCGGTTTCAGCCATTTCAAAATTAATGAAACCCAATCTGTCTAAACTTGATAAAGAACACCAAGATTTTCTCCACTCTCACGCCGATTGCTTCTTAGAGGGCCTACCAGGAGAGTTACCACCTGCTCTCCTGAAGATCATACCATTGATCTGATACCTGGAAGCACACCACCGAACCGGCCACCTTATCGTGTGAGCCGAGCACAGAATGAAGAGATTATGAACCAGGTGAAAGACCTCTTGGAAAAGGGTCTTGTCCAACCTAGTACTCCACCGTATTGCTTTGGTTTTGAAGAAAGACGGATCTTGGAGGATGTGCATCGATTATAGAGCTCTCAACAGAATCACTATCAAGAACAAATTTTCGATTCCTAGGATCGATGATATACTCGACAGGTTACAGGGATCCTCGTGCTTTAGCAGAATTGACTTGAAGAGTGGATATCATCAGATCCAAATTGCGCTGGGAGACGTCTACAAGACAGCCTTCCGGACTACTTTTGGGTTATTTGAGTTTTTGGTGATGCCTTTTGGCTTAACCAATGCTCCTTCGACATTTAACCGGATGATGGACAGGATTTTTCGAGAGTACAGACTATTTGTTGGCACTTTCTTTGACGACATCATTGTTTTCTCCAAGAATGAGGTAGAACACAGAGATCAACTGCTTTAGGTCTTTTAGGCATTATGAGATCACAAGTTAGTGAGTAATGCAAAGAAAAGTGAATTTTTCCTACCAGAGATACACTTTTTGGGACACATTGTCTCAGCAATTGGAGTGCAAATGGACCCGGCCTAGATAGAGACTATCTGTGATTGGCCTGATTTGAAGAATGTCCATGAAGTTAGAAGCTTCTTCGGACTGTGTTCATACTACAGGCGGCTCATACGAAAGTTTGCAGAGGTTGCTTCCCCTTTGCATATCTTGACACAGAAGGGAGTCCCTTTCTCGTGGGGATCCACAGAGGTGACTGCCTTTCGGACCTTGAAAGAGAAATTGACTACGGGACCAATTTTGACTTTGTCGGACTTGCAGAAGTCATTTGAAGTATATTGTGATGCTTGTGGTCGTAGTCTCGGTGCGGTCTTGATGCAAGAAGGCCATGTCATTGCTTACGAGAGCCGATTGTTCTCTAGGCCGGAGATGACAACACAGATATATGAGAAAGAGCTTTTGGCGGTTATCCATGCTCTTACTCAGTGGCGGCACTACCTACTCGGAGCGGATTTTACTGTCTTTACATACCATCAGAGTTTGCGCTACTTCTTGTCACAAAAGCAGCTTTCGGAAAAGCAGATGCGGTGGGCGAACATCTTGTCACAGTTCACTTCCAGATTGTCCATCTTCAGGGACAGAAGAATGTAGTGGCGGATGCTTTGTCTCGGAAGCCGTTGGTTCTGGCTATTTCCACGATACATCATAGGAGCTTCGAGGATATGGTCGATCAGTATGCCACAGATACAGATTTTGCAGATATTTTCACACGGATACGGGATGGGGAGACAGTAGCTGGATACTCCCTTCGGGAAGGCTACTTGATGAAAAAGACAATGTTGTGCGTTACACAGCCGTTGAGGGAAAAGGTTATGACTGAATGCCACTGTCTACCTTTTATGTGTCACCGCGGCATTGCTACCAGCATGAAAGGGATAGAGAGATACTTCTTTTGGCCGAGACTGAAAAGGGATGTGGAAGAGTTTGTGCGCAGTTGCTTAGTATGCCAGAAGGTCAAGTTTGACAAGCATAAGGCACAGGGATGTTACAGCCTTTACCCATACCCACCAGCCCCCTGGGAAAGTATTGTGATGGATTTCATTTTTGATCTCCCGAGGACACAGAGTGGTCACGATGGTATCTGCACTGTTATTGATAGATTTAGCAAACAAGCTCATTTCATTCCAGTGAAGAAAACAGTCAAGCCGGATCACTTAGTGAGACTGTTTGTGGCCAAGATCTTTAGATTACATGGCATGCCTGAGACGATTGTCTCCGACAGAGACCCCAGATTTACGAGTTTGTTTTGGAAGGCAATTTGGGAGAACATTGGCACGCGGTTGCAGTTCTCGCCATCGTTCCACCCGCAGACTGACGGGCAATCCGAGATTGCCAATTCAGTGGTTCTAGATTTATTGAAGTCTTATATTTGAGATCAAAAAACTCAATGGGAAAGATACTTACCTTTGGTGGAATTTGTCTACAATAACACGATACACTCTTCGACGGGGAAGGCGACATTTAAGATTGTTGAAGGTGCTACGAAGGTTCCACCCTTCCTGAGCACGAAAGATAAGATCTTTGAAGCGGATGAATATATGCGAGATTTGGATACGGCTTTTGCCAAGGTTCGCGAGACTTTGCAGAAGTCTCAAGAACGACAGAAAAAGGCAGCGGATCGCCATCGTCGCGACATGAAATCGAAGGAGGATCATTGGGTGCTCTTACGTTTTGAGAAGGCATGCCTACGAAAGAAAAAGGGAAAGGAGAGGCTTTTTCCAAAGCTTAGTATGAGATACTACGGATCTTTCCAGATTACTGAAAAGATAAATATGTCTCCTTCCGATTGAAACTGCCAGATACTTGGAGGATTCACAATGCATTCCATGTGAGTCTCTTGAAACCTTTTAAAGGTGATGTGCTTGATGATGGGGAGCCTGATGAGCAAGCCGAAGTGGAAGAAAACGAGGAGATCCTTGTTCTTGAATAGATTTTGGCACATAAAGATACGAAGACTAAAGGTAAAGTCCGAAGGCGGTTCTTGGTTAAGTTCAAGAATTATCCTGCACTAGATGCGAAGTGGATGGAGGAGAAGGACCTAGCAGATACTCCTCAGATTGTGAAACTTTACCTCGATGCTTTTGGTTTAGCATAGTCTACTCCAAATGGAACCCAGAATTCAGCTTGGCCCGAGATCTGGTGCAGTGGGATGCACAAGAGGGGAGTCACTCCGCTCCTTTGTCAACAGATGCCTTGATTTAGATATTAGAGTCACTGATGTCTCTTTGAGCTTCAGGGATACTGAGAGCTGACAGTATTCTGCTGTATGACTTTATGAAATAGAATTCCTGATAATGATACTGATTTGTTTCTTCACTTCTTTTGAGTGCAGGAACTGATAGATAAAATGACTGCAGCATTTTGGTCTACTTGATCTCGAATAGACATGGTTGCAATAGGGGTTAGTCGATCGGACATCAATGAGGTCCCGATTGGACCTAGATGTGATTGCTAGCTACATTGCCGATAAATCATGCTCTAAGATCCGAATGAATGTTGAATGTCATGTGATGTCGTGTGATGTGACTGTCGATTTGGTACATGTGCTAGATGTGTGTTCCTATGTCACGTGACACATCCCAACCCTATGTGTCCGTGGACAAGCTACACCACAACAGGGTTTAGTCAAGTCAAGTCAAGTTTAGAATAGCAGTGATCTGGCACTTTTGTGAATCTATTCGTAGACCGTGCATGCCCAGTCACTTAGCATAGATGCATATCCTCCGGTTGCACACAACATGATCATCGGAATTCCCATCAGAATCCATTAGCATCAATTAGGGGAATTTTCCAGTGCATTCAGCCTATTTTCCTATTTATTGGGATTTTCACTTATTATTTTTAAGTGACTTTCCAACAAAAGTAGGTAGGGCAATTTTGCTAAGTTAATATATAAGCAAACCCAAGTTAGCACTTTCTGGCAGAAGAGGCAGCAGGAGCTTCCCGCTCAACTGGCAACTTCTCAGCAGTACCCCCCTTATGACCCCGCGCCATCCTCCCACTCCCCTTGGCGTTTTCAATCCACAGCAGAACCTCAGCTTCATTAGCGTTTTCAGCCTTGGAATACCTGCAGATTCCAGCGTTTTCAGAAACCCTAAAAATGCAGAAACCCTAAAAATTCCATCGTTTTTGGATCAGAAATTCAGCAGTCGAAACGCAGATTTTCAGCCTTAGCAAAGGTAGCAAATCAGCCCAAAAAGGTTGCAGATGGTTCCCCATTTTCAGCAATAAGAACACAGCCTAAAACAGTCATTTTCAGCCACCGAAACAGTCCCAGAAATTCAGCATCAAGAAGATCCCAGATTTCAGCCCAAGTCGCCGTCGTCATCGTCGTCGTCGTCATCGGCATAGTCCCATTGCATCAGTTCATTGCATACGCATTGTACACTTTTGTGCAATCAATTAGACCACTCTCGCCGACGAGAGTGGGGCCTTCGGAGGAGGGTTTTACAACCTCTCGGGTGTCGTATCTCTTCTCTCTCCTTCTCTCAGTCTCATTCACTTGCACGCACAATATCCACTCCCTTTGTTCGTGACCACAACACTCCATAAGACGGAAAGCTCTCTCTTTCCATAAGAACTAAAAGGAACCTTTAGCCATAAAGATCACTAATCTTGAGAAAATACAACATTCATTCTGCTGCACCTAACATTGGTATCAGAGCTTTGGAAGTGTTCTGCATTACTCAAGGAAAGAACCACAAGAACCACAAAAGTTTTTTTTGCTTGTTGCGATCGCACGAACCCAAGTTTACTTGGGCGTGGCGATTCCTAATCGTGTTTTGTTGAAGAGTGACAGGAATCCCAGGAAAGAAGGGCTTGTCCAGCCTCCCCTTGTGTCTCTTTTCACTCATTGAGAGCGGATCGTGCACTTAGCGGCCGGCCAATTGACGTGAGGTGGGAAAAAGCAACCTTGGTGTGAGCGCAAGGCCGCCAAGGGGTGCGCCCGCAGAAAAGGGTAGAACTCGGGTGAAGAGAAGATCCTTCTCCAACGCGATTTGCAAGCGAAAGAGAATCTCAAGAACCTCAAGAACCTCAAGAACCCAAGAACCAAGACCCTCACGACCCAAGTTCCTTGTGAACTTAAGAACCCAAGACCCCCAAGAACCCAAGTCCCTTGTGGACTTAAGAACACAAGAACCCACAAGAACCACAGATTCCAGTGCATGGTCGTCACCCGAAGCGGCATGGATACTTCGCATTCAGGTGATGAGCATGAGAGAGGCGACGAAGGATTTTCCCCACCAGGAGATTTTTCCGACCCTCCCCCTTTGCCATCTACGCCACGAGTTGTCCTCACTCCTATGGAGATGATGATCAAGTCAATGTTGGACATGATGACACGACAACAAGAAGAGCAAGCGGCAAAGACCCGTGCACAAGAAGCTAAGGACCGCGAGCGCGAAAAACAAAGCGACAAACTTGCTGCACAACAAGAAGAACATCGACTTGCTCAGGAACGTGAGCGCCTTGCAATTTCCGCAAGACAAGAAGACCAGCGACTTGCCCTCGAACGTGAGCGCATTGAACGCAAAGACCGCAAAGCAGAAAGGGACGCCGAGCGAGAAGCTCAAAGGGAGATTCGTCAACAAGAGTTTATTTCCCAAGTCCTAGCCTCGAAGGCCGAATCACCCAAAGATCGTGGGAGTTCGTCAAGTGGCGCAAGCCACGAGGCGGATTCACACAATCCAGTCACAGAGAAGTTGACTTTCAGTAAGTATGACGGTAAGATGGATGCCACTGTTATTCATTCTTGGTTGCATCAATTTAATGCTTATTTTGCGACAACTAAGAAAACGAGCAATAGCAAAGTTTTGACGGCAGCTATGTACCTTGCCGGTGATGCCATCAATTGGTATCAGGCTTGGCAAGAGGCACAGCTAGCCGCGCACCTAGAGGCAACCGACGATCTCACGCCCCTCTCTTTTAGTTGGGCTAATTTCCAAGACAAGCTCAAGGCGCGGTTTATGCCACCTCAGTACCTTGCACGATTGAAGGACGATTGGCGACCTCTCAAGCAAAACGGTATGCCAGTTATGTCTTTCTCTAATCGTGTTTTGCAGCTTGGCACTCAATTACGCAAATCGGATGCGAAGCTCAAGGAGGCATTTCTTTATGGATTGGACGAGTATATCAAGTATGATGTCGAGGTACTCGATCCAATCGATCTTAACAAAGCGGTAGCAATTGCTCTCGCCCACGAGATGAAGCACAACAAAGGAAAGCCTAAGGAGAACAAGACTTCCACAAGTACCTCGCAGACTTCTCAGAACCCGCCGAACGGTAAGAACGGTAAGAATGATAACTCTTCTAACCAATCTTCCAACAGTCTCTCATCAAAGAATTCTTCCAATGAATCTAAGGGTAAGGCTAACACAATTGCTAAACCTAAGCTTACTTCAGATGAAAAGGTAGCACAAGGAATTGTAGGAGGTTACATCACGTCGGAAGAACAAAGCACTTATTATAAAGAAGGTCGTTGTTTTCATTGTCACATTAAGGGTCACATAAAAAGAGCATGTCCTAAGCTTGAATCGAATGAATCTAAAGAACCCACAGCACCCACTACATCTGTCAATGCAATAAATGATAATACGATTGTGCCCACAGTTTCTCAGGACCCTCCCATTGATGATTCTCTCATTAAATGTTATGGTCGTACGTCGGGGCACCGTTTTGTCATATTGTTTGACCCAGGTAGTATGCATGATGTGATCAGCCCCTCTCTTGTTGAGAGAGCCCGCCTCGAAGTTAGTCCGAGATCTCCTATCGAGGTCTTTGGCTTTCGTCCTGGTATGGACGCTCTCATCACGAAGGAGTGCCTTGATGTGTTGTTTGCAATTCAATAGACTGCCTTCACTAGAAGATTTGTTGTTTCTCCTCTCTCAAGATGTGATATGATTTTAGGCATGAAATGGTTTCGTGAAATCAACCCTCTCGTTGATTGGGAGGCTAGCACTTTAACTCTCAATGCCAAAAGTGATTCTCCTATTGTCTTTCATGGAGAGGACATTGTTCCTTCTCCATCTCTCATTGCCAATATGCAGGACAAGGTTGCACGGATTCGAGATAAGGAGACTCTCTCAGTCTCTTTTTCTCCAAAGCATGACACACAGGAATTGCATGATTATGAGAAGCATGATGAATTGAATGATAAGGATTTGCATGATGATTTGGATGACAAAGACAAGCATGATGACTTGCACGAAGATGATGTGATTGATGATGTGTTAGTGGATGCTTTTCCTAGCGAAGCTAACCTTGTTGTAGATTCGATCAATCACGAACATGATCATCGGAATTCCCATCAGAATCCATTAGCATCAGTTAGGGGAATTTTCCTAGCGAAGCTAACCTTGTTGTAGATTCGACAACCTCTCGGGTGTCGTATCTCTTCTCTCTCCTTCTCTCAGTCTCATTCACTTGCACGCACAATATCCACTCCCTTTGTTCGTGACCACAACACTCCATAAGACGGAAAGCTCTCTCTTTCCATAAGAACTAAAAGGAACCTTGAGCAATAAAGATCACTAATCTTGAGAAAATACAACATTCATTCCGCTGCACCTAACATCCTAGTACGTAGGTACGAACAGTTAGTGTCTGCTAAGACGGTTTATGGCTTTTGTCGGTTTTGCAGGCGTAATCGCGGTCGATTATAGTGCTTTCAAGAGGGGGGTATGTCACAAAGTGATGACGTGGTGGACAACAGAAACCCTAATTTCTGGCTGAAACCCTAAATTCAGCAAACCCTCAAACTGTTGGCGCATGATGACGTGGCAGTAGGTACGGATTTTTGCTTTTTGCGGCGCGTTTTACGGCAGCCTGCTTTTTCTTCTCCACGCAATGAGAAAGAGAGAGAAAATGCTTTTTGCTTTGAGTTGGACTCTCTGAGAGAGAGAGCAATTGCTTTTGATTTTGAAGCTTTTTGGGGCTCTGCTTTTAGGCATCCCTTGTAAACCTTTAAATAAGTGGCTTGGGCCTTCACTTCTCAGAGCATCTAGACGCAGAGTCTGAGAGCGAACCCCGAGTCACTCTCTTGTACTTTGAATTGATTAATAGAAAAAGAAATACCGAAAGGGGCGCCAGTCTTTGGAGCCAATATCTCTAGGCACGGAACTCCGCCGGGCCAGTGCAAATCTATTATGATATGTGAATTGTTTGAAGTGGTTATTTGGTGCTGTCGCGATTGATTCTTGACTTGGAGTGTTTAAGTCTGTTACATCGACCCTATTGTTTGCATGTGTTTGATGAACGGTTTGGCACTCCGTCACTTTGTTCATCTGCATTGCATGCAGAGTTTGTTCGAAAGAATAGTTTTTTTCCAGTCACTTTACATGGAATGGGTATGTTCATGTTGTTGTGTTGGAAGTTGTTTCAGGAATTTTCAGCCTCGGAGATTCTTGAAGAAGGTAGACGCACTACTATAGACGAAGTTGAAGCATTGAAGGAGCCACATATGACTTTGTGTCGCTTTTGGCACGGCCCAAAGAAGCAAGCATTGCAGACCTTTATGAAGTTCAAGTATCGTACGACCCACACATCAGAGTGGGCCGGCGAAGAGTCCTTCCCAGGATTCCAGACATTGTTGGCGATCTCCCTCGACGCCATACAGTTTGGTACCAGTACCTCACTTTGAAAAGGAAGGGATGTCACGTGCACATGTAACCCTATGTGTACGTGGACAAGCTACTTCATGACATGGGTTCAGTTTAGTTAGATTAGGAAGCGATCAGTCACTTTTGTGAGTCTGTTCGCAGACCGTGCATGTGTAGACACTTAGATTAGATGCATATCCTATGGTTGCACACAACATGACCATCAGATTTCCATCAGAACCCATCATGAGCATTTTTACAGTGCATAGACCTATTTTCCCTATTTTTGACATTTTGCACTTATTATTTTTAAGTAACTTTTATTGGGAACTGGGTAGGGCAATTTTGATAAGATAAGAAACCTAGCGCTAGCACTTTCTGGCAGAAGAGGCAGCAGGAACCCTGTGTTCATCAGGCAACTTCTCAGCAAGATCCCCCAAATAGAAGACCTAGCGTTTTGCAACTGCAACACCTAGCGTTTTTCATCCACAGGACCAGCCTTGACGTTTTTGCATGGCAGATCAGCCTCGGCGACAACAAGATACAACAGATCAGCCCTAGCGTTAGCAAATTCCACAGCAACACAGCAGATCAAAGCCTAGTGTTAGCAAATTTCTCCAGTAGGTCAATTTTCAGCCCTAGAGTTTTTGGTTTGCAGATCAGCCTCAGCGTTTTGCAGATTCATCGCGACAGTTTCAGCATATAGACCAGCATTTTTAGTTTTCAACATTTAGACACAGCAGAACAAGTCCCGAACCTCGTAGATCTCACCTTCCCGCAACAGATCCTCGCCGCACTGCCAGATCCCGCGAAATTTGCAGTTTCAGCCCGGAAAACGCAGATTTCAGCATTTGCGTTTTCAGCGTGTCGTCGTTGCATCGTCGCCATCGACATCGTCATCGACATAGACTCAAAATTCAGCAGATAAAAATTTGTAGATTTCAGCCATTAGCATTCTCATCGTCGTCGACATCGTCGGCAAGTCCAAGCATTGTAGAGATTTGTGCAATCATAAGTAGACCACTCTCGCCATAGAGAGTGGGGCCTTCGGAGGAGGTTTGACAACATTTTGGTGTCGTATTCTTCTCTCTCTATCTCTCAGTCTCATGTACCTTCATTCAGATGTACCTTCATTCAGAGTGTTCGTCCACTTTGTTTGTGTCCATTGCACTCTCTCACTAAAGGAACGGAAGGCTCTCCCTTCCGTAAGTAAAAGGAACCCTTAAGCACAGTTCAGAGCACTCATCTTGAGAAAAGTTCAACATTCACTTCCGTTGCACCTTGCACAGCTTGTTGGCTCAAAAAAGTTACGGGCGCTAGTGCAAGCACAGGAATGAGATGGGGTCCTTAGAACAGTGATCCTAAGGCCGGGATTATTTTTAATAAGGCCTCAGTAGTTAGGATAAGCTAATTAAACTAAATTTAATTATTTGTGCCCGGGTCAAATGGTCGGACAACTGTGAATAGGTGATGCATGAGCAGTGCCAGTACGGCATTGTGTTGGGGAGCATCTGATGTTTTTATAAGTAGCATTCATTTGATCAATTGTGAGTTAATTGCACATTTCATTAATGGCCTAGGAACTTACAAAAGTTAAAAGTTGAATTGTTTTTAAGTTATTAAGTGTGCCACTTGGCACACTTACCCTTGCAAGCTCTCTCTCTCACCCTTTCTCATCTCCTAGCATCCCCTCTTGCTCTTGCTCTCACTTGAGGGGTTGACAGTGCACCTACCCCCCCAAATGTGAGCATGCTCTACGCGATGGAGCTCTCCATTAAAGCTTGAGAGCAGCCCTTGTCACAAGGCGGGCACCACGTGCCAATAGAAAAGAACAGACTGAACAGACTTTTAGCACTTCAATAACATTTGAAACTGAAAGAGAGAGAGAGAGACAACACGTGACAAGGAGTGGCGGAATTCCACCCCAGAGAGTATTGGCCCCAAACCTTGGCGCCCCTTTCGGTATTTCTTTATATTACTGTTGATTCGCAAAGTACAACAGCCGGGGAGCACTTGCTCTGCAATCTGTGCGCTAAAAAGTGCGAGAGAGGGCCCCCAAGGCTCATATTTAAAGGCCCAAAGCCTAAAAGCATCAAATATGAAAAGTTGACCCCAAAAAATCACTTTCCCTAAAATTTCGGGATTTCCCTAAAAATCCGCCACGAATTCTGGAACGTCCGTACAGGTGCCACATCATCTTATTTTGATGTGCAAAGTCTTTTGAGCTTGTTCTGCTTTATTTTTAATGCCTTTATGTCACTTGGGCCCCCGTCAGACGGGGTCCCCATAAGTTGGTAGGACTTCTTCTTCTGTTTGTTCTTCTTAGGGTTTCTAGAATTAGGGTTTGCAGGTATTAGGGTTAGAGTTTCTAGAATTACGGTTTGCAGGTTTTAGGGTTAGGGTTTCCAGGATTAGGGCTTCTGGCATAAATTAGGGTTAGGGTTTCTGCTCTCAGGCAGCCACGTCATCTGTAAGTTGGCTCCATTCTTTAGGCTTTGACACGTTAGCAGTTTGTTACATCTCCCCTTCTTGAAAGAGAGTAATCGTCCGCGACGATTACAACATATCTGCATAACAACTCAAGTTAGCTCAAAAATTTCCGAGGGACATTCCGAGGGACAATCAGTTTGCTCTTTTGATCAAGGAGTTAGCTTCTCCTTTCGTCCAGATCGGAACTCTTGATATTCCGGCGTAGTAAAATTAGCCATCACACCCAGACCGTACTGATCTTCCACGGGTATCTTGATGCACTAAAATTACATACCCAGGCAATCTCATCCAATTAGGAATATTCAGCAATTGACATATCACAATGCAACACAAATGCTCACATATGCATGTTACAAGACATAGAAACATAAAGTCGCCGATGAACACTCCCCCCGCAAATAACCATCCAGGTCCGGGCCATGAGCTGTCCAACGACTCCCTCATCACTTCTCCCGCAAATAACCTAAAAAGGTCCGGGCCATGAGATATAGAGGCCTTTTACAACCAAATGCCCCCCAGACCGCAGCCTGCGTCGTTTGGAGGTGCTGAGGGTAACCACTGCTCAGACTTCTTAATACTCCTCCCGCATAACCATCGAGGTCCGGGCCATGAGTAACAACAACAATACTCCCCCCGTAAATAACCACAAGGGTCCGGGCCATGAGTAAAAAAAAAACAGCACTTTTCAATCATTCAATACTCCCCCCGCAAATAACCACAAGGGTCCGGGCCATGAGTAAAAACAACACTTTTTAATCATTCAATACTCCCCCCGCAAATAACCACAAGGGTCCGCGCCACGAGTATGAACAAGCATTCTCAAACATCATTTCTCACTTCTCCACCCGGGAGTAAAATCACCAATCATTGAAACCAGTATCAAACCAGAGTCAAACAATTCAATTCTGTACCAAAACAGGTTCAAAACAGATACCATCCATTTCAAACAAATTCCAAACAGGATCACCAAACAAGATCAAACAGAACTCAAACTTAAAAAGAAATCTCGACATTAGTCGAGCTCGAAAAGTCGACTGCCTTTCCATCTTGAAACCTGCACCAAAAATTTGGGTTAGGTTCCTTCCATGAGGTCGTAGCCGAGCACAGCATGGTTCATCAGCTCTTGGATAGACAGTGTTTCTTTGGCGGTGATGGTAGTCCCAAGAAATAGCAATCACACCGTACCTCCAAGGTCATCTGCTCGTGAAGAGACATCTACTGAGAGATGTCGAGAAATTTCAAGTTATAATCTGCTAGGGTTTCCATGGCAAGCATCTCAGGATACCCCACTCTGCCAGAAGTTGCACTCCGAAGGAAGATGTCAGAAACCATATAACTTCGGACAATTTTTTTTCTTGAAAGCTTGTCAAATCCTTGGAAGTGCGTTGCTTGGTAGTTGTAGACATCAACATCTGCATGGCACTGCTTTTGAGAAAAACAGTGACTCGAAACAAATATCGGATCCTTCTTTGCAAGTGATCTCAATGGCTTATGTCCTGTAAGACATGAGCGGTGAAGACGGGAGCGCGTCCGATGCACGATGAAGTAAGGGTGGGAGTGGCTAATAAGGACGGGGTCGCAGGACGAAGATACCTCAAATAAACTTCCAATAGCTTTGTCTGCTCTTATGTAGGACCGGTATGCTTTCAGAAAAGCACACGCCTGATGCTCTGATACCACTGTCACAAGGCGGGCACCACGTGCCAATAGAAAAGAACAGACTGAATAGACTTTTAGCACTTCAATAACATTTGAAACTGAAAGACAGAGAGACGACATGCGACACGGAGTAGCGGAATTCCACCCCAGAGAGTATTGGCCCCAAACCTTGGTGCCCCTTTCGGTATTTCTTTATATTACTGTTGATTCGCAAAGTACAACAGCCGGGGAGCACGTGCTCTGCAATCTGCGCGCTAAAAAGTGCCAGAGAGGGCCCCAAAGGCTCACATTTAAAGGCCCAAAGCCTAAAAGCATCAAATATGAAAACCTGACCCCAAAAAATCACTTTTCTAAAATTTCGGGGTTTCCCTAAAAATCCGCCGCGAATTTCGGAACGTCCGTACGGGTGCCACATCATCATATTTTGATGTGCAAAGTTTTTTGAGCTTGTTCTGCTAATTAGGGTTTGCAGGTATTAGGGTTAGGGTTTCCAGAATTAGGGTTTACAGGTTTTAGGGTCAGGGTTTCCAGAATTAGGGCTTTTGCTCTCGGGCAGCCACGTCATCTGTAAGCTGGCTCCATTCTTTAGGCTTTGACACGTCAGCAGTTTGTTAAAGCCCCTTGGACATATGTGGTAGCTTTGAGCTCCCATAATCTAGAACAAGGGCTCTCACAACCATAGCCACTTTCTCTAGAAGTTTTGTCGCGAAAAGTTGTAGCATACGCTCTCTTTCTCGAGTGTAGTGGTTGCAAATTCTTTGTTTTCAGCCCCTAATCACCTCTATCAGGGTGATTTTCAGCAGAGCACTCATATAATCTCAATCTTCTCTACCGCTCCTACGCATAGACCAAGTTTGGTGCAATTCCATCGCGAAAAAGGCCTCCATTTCGGCATTGCAACATGCACAGGTAACAATTTCAGGTCATGTGCAGAAAATTACAGCAAGCATATGTGTGCGTTTTGCGTGTTTCTCCCTTGTGTTTATTGCAGGAATGACTAGGTATGAAGGTAACCAATTAGCGGAAGATAGACTCTCTTCTTTGAGAGCTTCCGAGGAGGTTTGTGGAAGATAGACTCTCAGCTTCCAAAATCTCATAGAAGAGGGGAAAAATTCTCTTAGTAGTTAGAGAGTAGTTCTCTCTCTCTCTCTCTCTCTCTCTCTCTCTCTCTCTCTCTCTCTCACACACACACACACACACACACACACACACACACACACATAGAGTTAGAAGCAGCAAAAGAACAAGGAAAGAATAGAGAACATGTGTTTGCCTTGTTTCTGTGCTTGTAAAGATTCTCCCTCAGTAATAAAGATATTCTCTTTATAGGGGGAGACCAACCCATCTTCTAGTCCCCAATGATGTGTCAAGCTCTTCTCTCTCATTTCAGTTCTCGAGTTTATGAATTGCACTTAAGAAGTTAGTTTACGCTTTGTCCTTTTGTGACAGTGGTATGAGAGCAAGGTCATCTCTCTCTTTGTTAAGGGATTGACGACTCTTGGCAGACTGCAGAAATGGAAGGACGTGAGATAGAGTTCACTCGCCTCCGGCAGCAAGTGGCAGAGTTGCAGAAAGCTCTCTCCTATCCAGAAGTCAGAAGATTCTTCATACCGTTAAAAAGGGAAGGAGAAAGTGTCGTTGGAGTCGGGAGAAATCCCGCAGAACCCAAAGAGGCAAGAGCCTAAGAAAGACTCTCTAGTCGGAACGTTCCGCATGCATGAGAGTTGTCTCCCATAGAACGCAAAGAGTCAAGAATCTCAGAAAGATCCTCTAGTTGGAGCCTCCCGCATGCATGAGAGTCAGAATAAGCCTCCAGAACGTCATGTGCGGTTTAATCCAAAGGTTCAAGAATTGAATCCTCCTGATTCTCCTCATCTCTCTTTTATGAAAGATTTGGATGATATAGTCCCTCGAGAAGACATGTTCCTTGACGATCCGCTGCAGCAAGAAGTGCCGTTGAAGGAAAGAGCTCCTGTCAACAAGGAGTCTAAACATAGAAAGAAGGAGCATCATAAGAAGCTGCACTGCAGATAGAAATCATTCAAGTCAGGTGACAAAGAATTTGATCTCTACAATGGACGGCTGGACAACGACAAAGCTCTAGCTTTTATCCGCCAGTTTGACGTTGCATTTGCAGAAGGGAATTTT
The DNA here is from genome assembly GCF_014529385.1 of Adiantum capillus-veneris. Classification (NCBI taxonomy): domain Eukaryota; kingdom Viridiplantae; phylum Streptophyta; class Polypodiopsida; order Polypodiales; family Pteridaceae; genus Adiantum; species Adiantum capillus-veneris. Next base: position 62,852,553 of record NC_140957.1, on the reverse strand, counting down.
AAGGAAAGGTCTAAGCTTCGCCATGTCAGTATGTACGTGAAAGGCACAACCAGTAGTTGGTGGCTGACTCTAATCCTCGAAAAACGCAAGCCTCAAGATTGGACCGTCTTCAAGAAGGAATTTTATGCTCAATTTCTGAGGTAGTAGCGGGATATTCTATACGGGATGGCTACTTGATGAAGAAAACGATGTTGTGCATCACACAGCTATTGAGGAAAAAGGTTCCGACTACGTGCCATTGTCCACCTTTTACGGGTCACCGCGGCATCGACACCACCTTGAAAGCTGTGGAGCTTACTTCTTTTGGCCGAGACTCAAGAGAAAGATGTCGACGACTTTGTACGCAATTGTTTAGTATGCGAGAAGGTCAAGTTTGACAAGCATAAGACACAGGGATTGTTATAGTCTTTACCCATTCCCACCCGCCCCTCGGAAAGTATTGCAATGGACTTCATTTTTGATCTCTCGAAGACACAGAGTGGGCATGTTGGGATTTGGACTGTCATCGATAGATTCAGCAAGCAAGCTCACTTCATTTCAGTGAAGAAACAGTCAAGCCGGATCATTTAGCGAGACTGTTCATTGCACAGATTTTTAGACTACATGGCATGCCTGAGACAATAGTCTCTGACAGAGATCCTTGATTCACGAGTTTGTTTTGGAGGGCTATTTGGGAGAACATTGGCACACAGTTGCAGTTTTCGTCATCATTCCATCCGCAGACAGATGGGCAATCTGAGATCGCAAATTCAGTTGTTCTGGATTTATTGAAGTCTTACATTTCTGATCAAAAGACTCAATGGGAAATTTTTTTGCCCTTGGTGGAATTTGCCGACAATAACACGATCCACTCTTCGACGGGGAAGGTGCCATTTGAGATCATTGAAGGTGCTCCGAAGGTTCCACCCTTCCTTAGCACTATAAGTTAAGATTATTGAAGCCGACCAGTACATGAGGGACTTGGACACTGGTTTTGCCGAGGTCCGAGAGGCTTTAGCGAAATCTTAAGAACAACATAAAAAGGCAGCAGATCGACATTGACGAGATTTGAAATTAAAGGAAGACGATTGGGTGCTCTTACGTTTTGAGAAGGCATGCCTAAGAAAGAAAAAGGGAAAAGAGCGGTTTTTTCCAAGCTTAGCATGAGGTATTATGTCCCTTTCCAGATAAAAGAAAAGATAAATGAGGTCTCCTTTAGACTCAAGCTGCCTGATACTTGGAAGATTTACAATGCATTTCATGTGAGTCTATTGAAGCCTTTTAAAGGTGATGTGCCACACGATGGGAAGTCTGATGAGCAACCCGAAGTGGAGAAAGCAAGGAGATACTCGTTATAGAACATATTTTAGCACACAAGGACAGAAAGATAAAAGGTAAAGTGATTAGGCGGTTCTTGGTTAAATTCAAGAACTATCCTGCATTGGATGCGAAGTGGATGGAGCATATACTCCTTAGATTTTGGAACTTTACCTTGAAGCATTCGGTTTAGCATAGTCTACTCCGATAGAACCCCGATTTTAGTGGGGGTGAATCTTGTGGAGCAGGTTTGCACAAGAGGGGAGTCACTCCACTCCTTTGGCAACGGATTACCCCGATTTTGAATAGAGTCACTGATGTCCCCTTTGGGTTTCAGGGATACCAATGGGCTGAGTATTCTGCTATATGACTTTATGACAAGAATTTCCGAAAATGAATATGATTGGTTTATACTTGACGTGTTTGAGTGCAGGAACTGAAAGACGAAATGACTGCAGCACTCATAAATCTCTATAGACATGATTGCAATAAGGATTAGTTAATCGGGCATCCGTGAGGTCCGAAATGGATCTAGATGCGATTACTAAATACGTTGCCGATGGTCATGGTTTGAGATTTGGAATGAATTTGTCCGTGATTTGTCATGTGATGTCAAGTGATGTCCGGTGATGTGACTGTTGTTTTGTAGAAGTGCTAGATGTGTCGTGTCTAGTGCGTTGGTACTAACAGTCAGTGTTTACTAAGACAGTTTATAGCCTTTGTCTGTTTTGCAGGCATAATCGAGGGCGATTGCAATTCTTTTAAGAGGGGGGTATGTCACAAATTGGTAACGTGGCAGGCCCCCGGACATAAATACACATACACACACCTTGCGAGAATCTTGGGAAATGCGCCGACAGACTTACGTGGCAGTGTGTATGGAATCCCGTATAATACGCTGACTGCTGACATGGCAGATGGTACAGACAACCAGTATGGATCTCCGCAAAACGCACCGACAGGCTGACGTGGCAGGCTACAGAATTCAGCGGAGAAAGCGACAGCGTACAGAAATTGCGCTGAATATTTTTGGCAGCTTTTGGAACAGTTTGTTGTTTATTTTAAAAGCTTTTGGGGCCCTGCTTTTGGCATCCCATGTAATCTTTATAAGTGGCCTTAGGGGCTCACGTCTAAGGGCATCTGGACGTAGAGATTGAGAGTGAGCACCCGCGGGCTCTTTGTACTTTGCTCACAGATTAATATATAAATAGACACCAAAAGGGGCGCCAATCTTTGGGGCCAATACCTCGTGGCACGGAACTACGCCGAGCCGTGTCGTCTCTTGTGAACTGTTTTGATGTGAATCTCTGCTGTGTCGCGGTAGAATCTCAACTTGGGGTGTCCAAGTTTGTTATAGCCAATCAATTCCTCGATGACAAGGGCAAAAAGCCCAAAGAATTCAAAGAGGGAGGACATGCAGTACAGTTTGAGCACTTTTCAGGGTTTCGAGATGCTCCCAAGGCTTTAGCCTTTGTCAAACAATTTGCCATAGCATTTTTTGGAGGCCGCTATACAGAGCACTCCAAGATCAGGCAAGTGGCATCCTTTCGGAAAGGCAATGCACGGAGATGGTGGTCCACTCTATTGTTAAGGAAACAAGCGCCGACAAATTGGTTGAAATTTAAGAAACTCTTTATTTCTTCATGGCTCACACAAGAATACGAACGAGATGTGATTACTGACTGGAATCATATTTGGATGATCAAGACATAATCTTTGGATTCTTATTGTGAAAGATTTTGGGGAAGTTTTCTACTTGTTTCATCCTTTAAGAAGATCAGTTTTAAGAAGCAGATTGAGCGGTTTTGTTGCGGACTTCCCAAAGAAATTTGAGACTACTGTCCTGAAGGGAAGTTCAAGTCAATACAACAGTTGATGGGACATGCAAAGTGGGGATTTGCTATGCATTCGGGTAACTTGACTTACCCATTAGATGAACCTTCAACAAATCATAGTAGAAACAATCGACAAAGAGATAGACAATCTTCACTGACAGAAGACCAGAGAGATGAATATTTCAAAGCAGGAAAGTGTTTTGAATGTGGAGAACAAGGACATATCGCTACACGGTGCCCCCAAAAGGCACAAGAATCAGGATGACTAGCAGATTGAAAGGACAACAGGACGAGGCGATACTTGTTTTAGAACAGATTTTCGATAGAAAATTATGGACGAACGAGCATTATTTTTACTTTATGAATTTATGAAATAAGACTTTTTGGGAGATGATTTTAGATTTTGAATAAAACTAAGAATTTGTTAATTCTGGACAAAGAGCAGAATTAAGAATGAGACGATGATTTTGGAGTAGTGACAACTCCCGAATGAACTTGATAACGAATCATGGATCATGACTTATTCAATGGAATGAATGATTGGACCACTCTGTTCAGTAGTGATGGATTGAGATCCCCGGAAAGATTTCTCGCACACGACAGTGCTCGAGGCGAATGATTCTCGCACACGACAATGCTTGAGGCGAAAGATTTCTCGCACAAGTCAGTGCTTGAGGCGAATGATTCCTCGCACACGACAGTGCTTGAGGCGAATGACTACTTGCACACGATAGTGCTTGTGTTGAAAATCTCTATAGACATGATCGCAATATGAGATTAGTTAACCTGGCATCAATGAGGTTCGGAATGGATCTAGATGTGGTTACTAAATACATTGCTGGCAGTCATGGTCTGAGATTTGGAATGAATGTTTTTGTGATTGATTCTCATGTGATGTCCTGTGATGTCATGTGTAGTGATATGACTGTTGTCTTTGTACAAGTACTAGAGGTGTCGTGTCTAGTGCGTCGGTAGTTAGAGTCAGTGTCTACTGAATTGGTTTATGGCCTCTGTCTGTTTTGCAGGCGTAATCGAGGGCAATTACAATTCTTTCAAGAGGGGATATATCACAAATTGATGACGTGGTAGTTCTGCCTAGACACACATGCAGATAGCAGTACGGACTCCGTGATTCATGTTGGCAGATGACGTGGCAATTTTGTACGGACGCTGACGTGGCAGATTGTACAAATTTCGCTTTTCACGTTGGTAGTGCTGACGTGGCAGGACTGTACGGATTTTCGTAATTTGCGTTGGCTGCTTTTTACCAGTTTTTGAGGATTAGTTACTTTTGGGACTGTTTGCTTTTGAGTTTAACTGTTTTTGGGGCTCTGCTTTTGGCAACCCTTTGTAAGAATAAAAGAACCCTAAGGGCCTCACTCTGGAGAGCATCTGGACGCACAGTCTGAGAGCTGAGGACCCTTCGGGAGTTGTACTTTGCTCAAAGATTAATATAAAAGAAATACTGAAAGGGGTGCCAGTCTTTGGGGCCAATCTCTCTTGGCACGGAACTATGCTGGGCTGTGTCGATTAAATTGTACTGTAATTTTCAAGTTGTGAAGTATTTTAAGTGATTCTCTCTCGTGTCTCAACAGAATCTAGACTTGGGGTGTCCAAGTTTGTTACACTTATCTTGCCCAAAGAGCTTGCAAAGTATGCTTATATCTCTAAAGAGACCAAGGATATTGTCACCAAGTTCGCAGTGCTTGAGCTGCGCGAAGAGTAGCAAGCTCAAAATGGTGTTTTTGAACACCACCTGCTTATGAGATTCGTATTTTCTCTCCTGGCGATTATGTTTTATGTTGTGTGAATTTTGTTGTTGTGCTTGTGTATGGCTTATTTGAGCCTTAATTTGATGATTCTTGTGCTATCCATCTACTGGCAGGGTTTTTACCTGGCGATCATGTATTGATACTTAAGTGTTGTGGTGCTTATTGTGATGTGGATTCGAAATCAAAGCATCGAATCCTTAAGAATTTTGAGGGCCCATGAAAGTGCTTCCGATCCTTAGAGTTTTGAGGGCCCATGAACACTTCCAGCCACCTTTGCTCTGCCCTGGCAGGACAGGCTCAGTGCCTTCTTGCACCTCTCTTTCTATTCTACTCTTCAAGGGAGGGACCTTTTCCAGCTTGCTACATGGCATAGGCGGAGGCTTTGAGTAAAAAAGTGCCATCTTGCAAGAGAGGGGAGACGCCGTTGTTGATTCGTGACCAGCACTCCGGGAGGCCGGCCTGCAAGAAGGGGGAAGTTGAAGAGTCGAGGGGGAAGCTAAAGAGCCCACGATCGTGCCATGCTTGGGTCGGACCTCGATGGCATGGTGGGGAGCCCTGGCTGCCATGCGTGCCTCATCTGCAATTGATGGCACAACAAGGCTGGCTGTCAATTTGTTGAGGCAGGAAGGTGGTTGGCTTCACTGCCTATCTTGATCTTTAAGGCATCATTAGCATAGTGCCTTGGGCCTTCAATCGGCAGGAGCATGCTCACATAGAGTCTTGAGTTGCGGGCGGCATGATGGATGCCACGGCCAATTATCATCATAGTCACATAAAAGGGTAGGCCAGGCCTCTCTGGCAACTCATCACGTTGACTCACTGTATTGTACGAGAGACCAGCCTTCTTCAGGCACGCTGTGTGGCACGAGCCGTGTGAGGGACCTGAGGGGGGATCCGACAAGGGAGAGTGGGAGGACTTGAATAGACAGGAGCTGAATTGCTGCAAGATGAACATCCAACCCAAGAGAGAGACACCAGCTTGCCATATAGAAGTATTGATGCTTGCAATAATTGGTCGTATGACGACCAGTAGAGGTGATTGTAGTGGATGATCCCATTGTTATCGGCTTGCAGAAAGATTGTTGGGTCTAGGCGGTGGTAGGGAGAAGTGACTTGACAAACATTAACGAGATTGCTCTTCCGGCCTCACAAGCAAACCTAGCGACACCTCCATAAGATGCATCGTGTGCAGTTGCAGAAAGATTGCTGGGTCTAGGCGGTGGTAGGGAGAAGTGACTTGATAAACATTAACGAGCTTGCTCTTCCGGCCCGCCAGCAAGCAAACCTAACGACACCTCCACAAGATGCATCGTGTGCAAGTGTAGCATACACATGTGGCAAATGATGGAATGCTAAACGATGCAGGCCATGACTAGCGTGTGATTTTTGGCATGTTGCAGTGCCCTCTAGCTACAAGAGGGAGTGGCAGAGGCAACTTTGTGTTCAGTGATGGAAGCGCAATTGTCATGAAACTGTGTGAAGTAAGTGATCAAGGGTGGACAAGGGGCACCAGGGCCGGTGTTGATGAGTAGTTGTTGCCAGCCAACCACCATCGATGTCTACGATGTTGGTCAAGGGCGCATTCTGTATTGGCGACTTATTTGTTAGCAAATTCACCTTAGTTGCTATTAGTTCCACATGGTGTATTGCATGTGCCTGCGACAATAGCATCGATGCAGGCTACAAAACAGAGATCATTTAAGCAATTAAAGTCTTTGTAATTATAGGCACTCATGTCAGAATACTGAATTCACGAGAGGAATTTGTGTACAACAATTGACTTATAAGACCTTGTGTATCAATGTGCCTCTGGAAGACAAGTAAAAACTGGTGGTCTAATAAAAGAAGCAGCCTAGAAGGTTGAAGCCCGCTTATTTGTAACCAGTATCTTTTTTAGCCATCTTACAGGGTTTAAGTGAGTAGGACATTGTTATTCTTATCGTTCTTGGCTAAATAAATATGATTTGTGTATTACTAATTGTACACATGCTACTTTTTAGTATCATAGGTCATCTTGACCTTTTGGACATGTTAGTACTCTTGTTTTTTCTTCTTTTTCTTCCTCTCTCTCTCATTGTATCACCCATTGTACCATTGTATCAGCTCTCATGCCCCCCCCCCCCCCCCCCCCCCCCCCCCCCCCCCAAAAACTTTTTTAGTTGTACTCAGACATTGTACTAGATTCACCACTAGTAACTTTTTTGGTCTCATAGGTCACTTTGGCCTTCTGTAGACGTTAATGTACCATTTCATTCCATCTCTCTCTCTCTCTCTCTCTCTCTCTCTCTCTCTCTCTCTCTCTCTCTCTCACACACACACACACACACACACACACACACACACACAAATATAAAATGAGTCTCCTTGTATATGAGTCACGAATGAAGAGTCTACTAATCGGCATCCATGCTTATTTCATCAGACGCAGAAGTCGATCCCCATCTGATAGAAGATCCAGAAGAAACAGGAGTAGGAGCTTGTCAAGCTCAAGGTCTAGGAGCCCAAGTCCAGTTATCACAGAGAAGAGACGTTCTCATGACCATGACAAGCGTGGAAAGACCGAGGATCTGGAGAAGCAGAAGTAAGTGCAGAGGCCTACATGTTATAACTTATGTTGCAACTGTTACTTCCCTTTCACACACATACACAGACATATGCTGTCGTTGAATGGATTCAACAAATGAACCATCATTAAATGCAGACAGCAGAAAGAGGCAGAGATGAAAGTTTTGGAAGAAGAGACAGCAATGCGTGTGGAAGAAGCTATTAGGAAAAAAGTGGAGGAGGCTCTAAACTCTGAGGAAGTAAAACTGAAAATCATAAAGAAGTTTGAAGATGGAAAGAAGAGGCTGTTTGAGAATGTCATCAAACAACTCGACCTTGAAAAAGCAGCAGCTCTTGATGAAGCGAGGAAAAGGGAGGTATGTCATTTATTCCTCGGGAACAAGAGCAGCGGTATTTGTTTTACTTCAAAGTTGAGAGGATTTAAAAGATTTGTTCTTGTTGTGTGAGAACAGGAACAGGCCCGCAGAGAAAGAGAAGAGCTTGATCGCATGCTTGAAGAGAACAAGAGAAAGATAGAAGAGGCGCAAAGGAAAGCTGCTTTGGAACAGAAAAGGGAGGAAGAGGAGAGGCTCCGAGAACAAGAAGCTTTGCGACAAAAGGAGGAAGCTATGAGAAGAAAGAAGATTGATGATGATCTTTTGGCAATAGGTGCTCGACCAGAGACGTATCCACTTGGCTTTAAATAGGTCAATTCTCTGTTAGCCCTGATTCCTCGAGGCGCCTGTAATATGTCAACTTCCTGAGGGCACTCCATCCTGTTTCAGGGACAGGACATATAACTCGGTAGACGTATTGCAAAATCTTGTTACTTACTGTTCTTGGGATGGCTGCTGAGAAGTTAAGTCAATTGTGCAAAGACTTTGGCTATGGTAGCTCTTTGGAGGAGGGAAGATGTATTGCAGTACAATAGTGGCATTTTCAAAGCGCTTTTCCAGGAAGCCTCCATGACAATACTATGTTATTTACATGGTATATTGGTGCATCAGCAGCTTCTCCTGTTTGAGGAAACACGCGCTGTGTCACTGAGAGGTTAGCCTTTACGCTGATGTCATCTTTACAATGGTTTTCTAGCTTCTCACAACGGGGATTGCAGTCGAAAAACCTGTAGCGCCAGCATTATTGAAATGGAGTTGAAAGTTCTACATGCTGAATTTTTGGGAAGAGGTCAATATGCTTAAAGTTACTATTCTTCAGGTCTATATCTTGTCTGCCTGTTGGATGAGCGTGGTGACTTTTTTTTTTGGTCAAATTCAAAATCCTCTTCTCTTATCATATGCATTTTAATCATCACAAGGATCGAGGTGCACTGAACTTTTCACCTCAAAGCTCGCACATGCACCACTATGCCTACTCCAATGTAAGCTTTTGTGAAAATTTTGGATTTTTGATTCTGTTTAAGTGTTCTTTTCTTAATTTGCTTTGGGTTTGAGAAAAAATGGTGGCAGTAGTGCTGTGCGCCTGAAGAGAACGTTTTATGTATCCACTGTGCGTACCCACCTTGGCGGTAACGACATTAGCTACGAGTCTGATTAGCAAGAGATGCCTTGTTGCACAATTTTTCAAAACTCGTATATTTCTTTTTTTTAATGTCCACTAGTTCATAGCATCGTCTCTCCCCTTTACCTGGTGGTTTTATACTATGTTGTTTATCTAATCCCAGCCAGATAAAAAAGCCTTTTGACAAAAGCCAAAAGTCTATGCATTAAATATATATGCCTCTCAACGATCAAAAGGTGGTGTTTTTTTTTCCAAAGAACCCAAAATTTCTTTTGTAAGGTATTCTTGTGACAAATTTGGAGTCTTTTGTAAGGAGGTGACAAGACACTGTAGGGTTTCATTTACACTAGAATTTTGTTTTTCTTTGGGGGCAGTTTGTCTAGCCCTTCTTTCTCCGGTTCTGAGTGAAGGAGGCCTAGGTGAAAAACTGGCAATACGTTGTCTGCCTCCTCCCCTAAAGCTCTTGGCACCCCCCCCCCCCCCCCCCCTTTTTGAATTGATATTCTTTCCCTCTCAGGGTGATGTTTGAGCTAATATTGCCGTGCATCTTCAGTTGTTAGGCCATCTATTGACTATCCAGGTCCTTAATAGATGGCCTAGCAGATGGAGATGCATGGCAACGATGTTTGAGCTTGGCCTAGCAGTTGGAGATGCATGCGGCGTAAGCTGGGCAAGAATATAGGTATTATAATACCTTCATACATGGGATATACGTATATAGATATAGACAAATAAATACACAGATAGGTAGATAGATATACATGCATACACATACATAGATACATGCAAGTTTTCCTCATTTGGATACTAGAGGACCCTGATAACTGTATATTGATTGGCATCCAAGACCAACTTTGGTTGTCAATAAAGTTATCTTTATGGAAATTTGATGGACTGTTTATAGCCTATATAACAACAAGTGACAACGTTTGTAACTATTGCAGTCTTTTGCTTGTTTGGTTGTCTCATGTTGAAACTTCAAGAGACAAAAATTATGGTTTTGAGCTTCAAAAAATTGAGTGGCACTTTGGTGGGGAGCTTGTGGAAACTCTTAGACAATGTGTATTGGAGGATAACTATCAAAGGTCCATGTTCTCTTGGTGAGAGACATCAAAGGCTTGTCTTGCCTGTAGATGCAGCACTTGCTCCACTTGAAAGGCAGTGTGTACATGTATAGCTCCATTACTCACAATTGCGGCTTCTCAATACTGAAATTACCCACTCCTGTAGAGCACGCTTTGGCCCCTATCATATACAAGAAGTTTTGGACAAATTCTCACAATAATTCCCACATTGTGACTTACCTCAACATCATGAGCTTCTGTGAGGGAGGCACCGCATACCTAGCTAGGTACGATTGGGGGCAGGGGACCACCGGCCCGATGGGGGGCGGTGGTCCCCTGCCCCCAATCATACCTAGCTAGGTATGCGGTGCCTCTCGAGGAGAAGCTCATGATGTTATGGATTGTATGAAAAACACTGAAAAAGACTCCGTTTTCCTGCATAAGAAAATTTCTAAGTCTTCTTGTGATACAAGGAGAGAGCCACTAACAAAGCATGATGGGCTGAAGAGGGAGGAAAATGATGTTTCGGGGCATAATGGAGAGACCATGTTCATGCTGAGGGTGAAACACTTGATGAGGACTTGGATGGGCATACATTTAATCCAAACTGATAGACTATCCCCCTTGGTATTGTTTAGATTGTCCTACACTTGAGCTTAGTCAGTTAGAGTTGAGCCAGGTACACACACTAAAGATGAGTTACAAAGAGGACTTGAATTGGATGTTCTTCCCTCATGGAGAATGGCACATTACTACCTAATCACTTTCTTTAGCTTGTTTCTTTAGCTTTGCACAAATGGCGTGGGGTGGTTCCTCTTAGAATTCTAGAGATGTTAGAAAAACATACTACAAGAGAGGAGACCTCCCCATCCAAACAATCATGGCATACTTCTTCATCACCGGAGACTTGAATACAAATGCGACTACTGGCACCATGCAAGCTTCATCAGCATCAGCCTACACAGAGCATTGATGCTCCATAGAGTACTGGCACTTAGTCACACATGACTCCCGCACTCGAGAGGGGACCCAGACACTTGCATCATAACCAAATTATAGCTATTGTTGTGACACCATAGGAGAAAGAGGCCAAGGCATCTCAATCATGCAGAGATACATCTCCCCATGAGAGAGATACCCAAAGAGAGATTATCAATGATGATTCTTGTATATTTTGGATTATGAATGTACTTACACTCGCAATTATCAACCTTTTTGCTTTAGAATGATTTTATCACTATTTCCCTTAGATGAGAGACGCATTTTTGTTGCATGTATCCCCCCCCCCCCCCCCCCCCCCCCCACACACACACACACACACACACCTCCCTTGGTTTCTCTATTTTGTTCTTCCATTCATTTAAAAAGACACATTTATATTAGAAAGAAATCCCTTGACATGACCAACAATACGTGAAAATGAGTATTTGGATACAAGTTTGTGCTCATTTATGTACGCAAATATTGACCATGCACACCTTTTGAAGTCATGAGCTACCCCTTCTTATACATGCAACTATTTAAGGCAAGCCATTGTAGATCCAAATGGATTACCATGATATTTCACTTAGTATTCCAAAACACATCCATGCTTAGTATTGCCTACTATGATAGCCATGCTCGGCTAGCCAATACTGAAAGGCTGTTGACTTGATTTGGCAATATCGATCTATATCATGCCCCAAAGGACTTGCCATCAATCAACCATTTCAAGAGACGCGAGGGGGGGGGATGTGGCTTGCAAGCACTCAAGCTTTTTTGTGTCTAGGGAAAGTGTGAACATTGCATATGTCTAGCTTTGATCTAATAAGCCTTTATGAATCTTGTGCTTATGGTAGTGTCAATCACAAGTGACACTGAGTTGTGACTAAAGAATGATATTTTATGGAAAACCATTTTATTCAAAACAAAACAATCAACATGGGCAAGATATTTTCCTTAATATAAATTGGACACGTATTTTCACACTAGCTTATAAGGTATCATTTCAAAAACAAATATAAATTCTTATGCCTGTTCCTATTGACAATCACCATCCTAGACAAAAAAATGAGTACCTTCCTACACAATTTTGGTGTTCATGCATATGGATTTCCTTGTCACTTTCTTCGTTCAATCTATGCTAGTTTTTTAACTCTCTTTGTGAATTAAGAGGGGTTGTTGTACATAGATCGTGTTATTGCCGGAGAGGGGCAGGGGGGTTTGAATATTCCTTGGTGAGAAGTAAATTTTGTTATCTATGATGACACTATTAATGATATTCCTTAGTGCTTGTGATGTTTAATATGCATTTTAAGAGTTTGGTATCTTGCTATATTCTTGTCTATGCTGCATTGTATGTTATACGGTGTACATATAATACTCCTCAATCGGGCGTATTATACAACACCTCATATTAAACAAGCATATTATACAGTGCCACATCAACAAAAAGATTGTCTCATATAATTTCCTAGTAGCTAGATTGATCTGCGAACTAATATTGGATTGAAATATGTTTTTCTCTATATGGGGCACATGCAAACCTTTTTGCCATTGTGGGCATCTTTGTAAAAGCTTTGCCTTGATTTCACTACAAAGGTGAACTCTAAAACCAAAAAACCAAAAGAAATATATACTTTTTTGTAGTGATAGTAAAAGAGGTAAGTCTAAAAATAAAATAAGAAATTTTAATTGAAGGCTTTTCAAAGTGATAGCTTAGATAAAGTGTAGTGAATAGAAAATAGGGTTGACAATGCCTTGTGTAGAAATTCACTCACACTTGGATGTGGGTTAGGTAGAGTAAATTGAGTGATTTCTTGCCATGTGTAGAGAAAATTCACACTTGGAAGTGATAAGTTAGCTTAATAGTTACTTGCTTTGTATAGATCCATGCTGACACCTAGAAAAAACTTACGTAAATTTATTTAGTGGTTGTATAGATCAATGTTCACACTAGAAGTGATTAGGTAGGTAGAATAATTATCTCTTGCATTGTGTAGATTTTGACTCACACCACGAAGTGATTTAGGTAGGGTAAATAGGAACTACATGCCATGTGTAGAGATTGACTCGCACTTGGAAGTGATTTAGGTAGGGTAAATAGGGACTATCTGCCATGCGTAGAGTTTGACTCACACTTGAAGTGATTTAGGAAGTGTAAATAGGGGCTACCTACCATGTGTAGAGTTTGACTTACACTTAGAGGTCATTTAAGTAGGTTTATGAGATTTAAGTTTGCTTGTCATGTGTAGAGTTTACTCACATTTTGGAGGCTATATAGATATAGATTAGGTAATTGCTCGGCATGTGCAGAGTGAAAGCTTACACTTGGGAGGAATTTTTAGAATTTAAATAACAATATACTATGAAAGAAACTCAAGAACGTAGATTTAAAATTTAGGAAATGATAGAATTGTTAACGGTTGTGCTTGTAGATATCGTAAATGGTTGTTGATTTTTAAATAGGATAGTAACAATAATGATTTGATTTTTAAATAGGATAGCAATGATTGATATAGTTCAAAACTAAATTTGGCTATAAATTTGATAAATAGTCTTGTTGGTGCTTATAGATCCCTTTACGATATGGTGAAAGAATACAAGTGGACCTATGCAGATGAACTGATGGTAAGAAAGACCTCATCAAGGTTGAGGTGAAAATATTTTGATCATGAAGTCAAGTTCACAAGAGAGCATGCTTTTATTTATGATCTATTTAGAACTAAGTCACTCGACAAGAATTTCAAATCTTTTGTGCAATATGGTGCATTAGGTGAAGCCAGTCCTTTGTGAAGCAGTTGCAGATAGATGATGGGATATTTGGCTTGACAAGTATCCTCGCTATGAGGATGCATCCACCAAGTGCTATCAACTTGTAACGTTCTAATGTTCTGGAGAAATGTAGAGAAAATTGTCACTCTTACAGAGTCTTTCGTGCATGTCTAGTACACTTAGTTGACAAATATGTGTCCACATTTGGGTGGGTCTAATGGAACATGCATAAGGTTGTTTGAAAGCTAAAAGAGAGTACGTTCTTTACAACACAAGATAAAACCATGATGGTGAGGCTTTGCTAAGAAACATTGGGATCAATTACACACCTCTTTACATGGATTAGGCTTTGTGCTGGATCCATAGTTTCCAATGCATAATCAATCTGCTAATAATGAGGTAATCATTAATTTTAAGAAAGTGTGTGCACGGTTATTAGGTGATGCGGATGGCAAAGTAGCTTATACACAAAAGACGGCCTACACCAACAAAGAAGGTTTCGGGATCCATGGCACGAGCATGGCACATAGATGCGATTAGAACATTGAGTGCACCTATTTTGTGGAAAAAATAAGGGGGGAGAGAGAGAGAGAGAGAGAGAGAGAGAGAGAGAGAGAGAGAGAGAGAGAGATTGGAGCTACAATGTAGTGGAAGATGTGAGCGAAATTGTCCATCTTTTTCTTTTGTGCACACAAAGAAAATAAATTGATTGAGTCCAAAAAAATATGCAAACTTAGTGTATGTCTTTTGAAACATACGACTAATATGCAAGCCTACAAGGATAGCCACACGAGCTACAAAGAAAAGCTTCGGATGTTTTCACACCCACAAAGTGATTGCAGGTGAAGCCCACTCAGATGATGAATTTGAGTGGGATTTGGAAGATGTGGTCCAGAGTGTTCAAATGTGGAGCAAGTGGATGATATGGTGCATGTATTTGATGTTCCAAATGATGTATGGGCAATTTTATATTGTGGCAGATAACTATACTTTTCTAACAATTATTATGTGCTTTTAACGACACTTATGTAACACATTTGTATATGATGGTTCAAAGATGCACTCCATGTTTGTAATAACTGTAACACTTTTGTAAATGATAATTCAAGTGAATTAAATGCTCTTCGTATATGATCCTCTCTAGCATGATATAGGTAGAGGACAAGAGCTTCAATGATAACCTTCTGAGATGGACATGTTACATCTTTGTCTCTACCATGATTGGAAATATATGCAATCAAAATTAGAGAAGCAAACATAAACGTTAATGCATGAAAATGTCATAATAACTAACAGTGAATAGCGTAAATTGATGCGACATCAAACATAAAGATAGAAGGATCTAAATTGAGGCAAATAGTTTAAAATGACAATCTTAATGTGATGGCAACCCTCTCTACAATGTGCCGCGGAGGTCTTCATAGCAAGGGACAAAGTGTCTATTAAAAGCACAACCCTCCTTGCAGTGCGACGTAATGGTTTGCATAGTCAGAAAACATACACACACTTATTTAGAATGTGGATTAAAGTAACTCGTCACTTGTCCAAAATGATCGATTACACTCTTAGTGAGAAATAGAAGATGTGTACAATTGGTGCATGTGTCAATTATGCATATCTGTCATATTTGAAAACACACGCACAGATCTACTTGAAGGGATGCACAAGTGGTTATGCAACCCCTCAAGTAGATTTGTGTGTGTATGTGTTCAAATATGAGAGGTGTGCAAATTGTGCACATCTTTTATTCCTCGTTGAGCGGTCAGTTACTTCCCTTCACATAAGTGTAACAAAAAACAGAGCATTTATCTATACCTAAGCCTCATCGCAAAGGAGAAGCGGGAAGGCCTTGACCTATGCTTCAAAAATGGGATTTGGAAATTGTCTGCGAAGCCTTGACTCCAAGTATAGGTGGGAGAAAGAATTGAGAGCTCGTCTCTCGGATCTCCCTTATGGGAAGGAACGACCATAGAGTCTGAGAATAGAATGGAGGGATTTTCTCTGGTTCTTGTGCTTGTAAAAAGATTCTCCCTAATAAAGGATTCTCTCTAAGGGGGGGGGGGGGGGAAGGGGGGAGGGGGACCAGCCCATCTTCTGGTCCACCCTCCCCCCCCTATAACGCGTCTGCAGGCGCTATTCATGACTTCGTACGTGAAAACAAGTAGAAGCTTCAAAGCCGAATCATGGCTTGCAAGCTGGTGTCCCTTCTATCACCTTCCCTGCTTGCTGATATGCCCGTTTAGCTGAAGAAAAGGGTAATAGTGAAGTAATGCCTAACGCTTTGCAAAAGACATTTCTTAGGACCAACACAACAGGTCACACGGAAGGTGTACGATCTACTTTACACGCCCAATACTGTGTCGATCTTCTCACTCTCTATCTCTCGCTCTCTCCCTCTATTTCTCTCTAATCAGAGAGACCCCTTCTCGGATCAAACAAGAATATGGAAGACAAATTCTTCATTTTCATTGAAGGTTGTGTAAAAATCAACTCCAAGGTTTCAATTATATTTTCAAAGCAATCATTGGTGAGGAAATGGTGCACTTCATTGGCCCGCACATGCTCTAAGCTAAGATGGTGTTGGTTCTTCAACTTGCACACCTTGGCTGACATGTGGTAGAGGACTCAGATGATACGACATTCATCATCACATCTTAACTTTGTATGAAGGTTGATGCTTGGCCAAGGTCTTTTTCCCCTTCATCTCCTCAACTTGGCAGGAGGTTGTTGTCACCATGAGTAGCATCCTCTTGGGGTATGAGGTACTTCTGCATGGACTTCACCATCTTTTTTTATCATCATCAAGGGGGTGAGGGGAAATTAGGCGAGAGAGAGTAAGAGGAAGCCTGGCACACATAAGGGGGGGGGGGGGGGGGGGGGGGGGGAACCCACAGGTAGAACCATTGAACCCTCTGATACCATGTTATAAACTAATGATGTGTGTCCACCAATGTGCAAGGACACCCACACAAAAACATTATATAAATTGATGGAACGCCACTAAACCATTCTGTATATTGTGTGTGTATTTTAATAAATAAACACAAACAAACATAAAAGTTCAAAAGACAGCTAGCTTTAGACAAGTGACCAAGGGTAGCACAAAAACAGCTAACTCTCAGAATTATTTTTATACATATCTTTAAGAATGAGGTCTCATTCTAGTGTCTAAGTACAAAGGTTGATATGTATAGATTGTTCCATAAAGTGGCAAGAGTCTGGAACATCAAGGGTGCAAGCCAAAAAATTTCCAAGAAAGGATAGAGTCCTCACCTGCATCCATTCAAACCAGACAACATATATGTTAGCCTTGAATTCATTTTATAGGTGTCAGTGGACTTTATCAGTTGTTATCCATGTCCATCTTATAACCTTTTTAACTTAAAAACTATTGTCCAAACTGAATCATTTATTTTTGTGTTTTTCAAGGTGTGAGTTTTTTTTAAAACTTGTAAATAAAAATGGTAATCACTGCTTTAAGATACAAGTGCATTAACATAGGTTATAGGTAAGGTTAGTATATACCCCCTTTTTGAAAATTTTTAACTATTAATAGCTATTTATATAACTAATATTCCGATCAAAAGGCCACCACCCCTTCCAATCCAAGTGTCACGTTCTTGGTTTTTGCTCATAAAGCATTTTGTGTTCTTTATACCCATCAATTTGTGAAGTACTTTACATTTTTGCCTGTATAGGTCTATTGAATGAGTCAAGTGGTATCAAAAAAGAACTAAGTATAATCCATTCCATAAAAACCTTACAATGTGCATGATTAACACAAGTAAGGCACCACGACAAAGTGTAGTACACCCTAGAGAAAAAATAATCAACGTTTAGCTATGAAACCCACATGCCATTGTACCCACGGTAAAGATTGTGCTAGGCCAAAAAAATGTAGAACAACTTTTCCCACTAGGTCAAAAGAAGGGTTAATCACAAGATCGCGGTATTGAATTATCAATATAACGACGAGCTCATCATATTTTAAACAAAAGGATCTGGCAAGTATTACGAATTTTAGCTCCATCAGGTTGCTGCGCAACAAAATAGTAAAAGACAATTGGGCAACCTATGATATATCGAAGCAGGTGTTGCATCATAAATACCAAAATGTAACACGGGGAAGAAAAACCAAGTACTCCCATGAGATAACCACATTCATCAAGTCCCGCATAAAACAAATCTTTATTGTTTGTGTAAAAAGACTTGTGTATCAGTCAATATGATGCAGAAATCGTATATGTGTTAAGAAACCTTCCTATTATGCAAATTTATCAATGGTACATCATTCCTAAAATGAGACCCCATTATTTGGGCTAGTGCACATTAAAAAAACCGACCAAAATATAATTTTGTAGAACAGAGCCAATTCGGCAGTTTACCGACCTGAGAAGCACCACCATGTTCAACCACCTCCATAGTTCCACGGTAAGGAGGCAGAAAAAAATCCCTCTCTCTTACTTTCACATACACACACAAAATGCCAAATCAAGGCTGAGTGAGGGGCCAAAGCAACCCTCACCTCCTTATATAGAAAGTTAAGCAGGTGGAGGCGTCAAGGAATGCGAAGTCTAGAAGATCCCCACTCGATCTACATAATTGGTTCAGCTCGTTTCTCAAGGCCTAAGAAAATGCAAGGCGGCCGCCATGATCTTCACTTGTTAGTGGTTAAGTTAAGCACGAGGCAGACTATCATAAGCAGTAAGCACGCAGGAGGTTTCAATGAGAGAGTGAAAGAGAGAGTCAGTAGCGGGGAATAGAGTGAGGCAAAATATTTAGCGTGATCAGTCATTATGCATGTGCACTACAGATGGGTCATAAAGCCATCCACATATCGAGAGTTAATAAGTGGCAAGGAAGGCGCCCTACAAAGGGTAGAGTCCCATGTAGATGGCAGTATTCCCACAAGGCAATAGTCCCACCAGGGGTTTAAGCTCCATGTTTTAAGCTTCATAAATGCTAAAGACACCCATTCAAGGGTATACTCCCACGGGGAGAAAGAGAACATGTACAAAGCCAAAAACTAGCCACCCGGGGGGGGGGGGGGGGGGGGGTAGGTGTCTAAAATAATCCCTTTTTTCTAAAAAATGGTGCGGTGTTCTTCACTATTTATGGCTCAAATGAGGGTAGGAGAGTAAAAGAGTGCTTTTGGTGTAGGGAAACCATAAGCTGATCAGGGATAGTTTTTTCAGGGGAAGTGAGGACATTGTTCAACTAATCAAAGCCTGTTAGCAATACCTGTGCGTGTGTGTAGCTCTTTTAGTTTATATAATAAGAAATAAATGAGCTTTTACATTCAAAAGATAGCTGGCTTTAGAGAAAAGGCAAAAAATAGTATAAAAACAACTCAGTCTTAGAATTATCTTTGTGCATGGCATATGAGAATGAAGCCTCATTGTAGTATACAATGATAGTAACCCAATAAAGAATTAGTTCCCAAGTGGTAGGAACAAGTGTACTCTCGGACAGACAATAGCTTTAAGCCAAGAAAATTCCAAAAAAGGATAGAGTCCTCACGTGCATTCATCCAAACAAGACAAGAGATTCGTTAGCCTTGGATGTGTATTACAGGTATCAACGGACTATATTAGTTATTATCCATGTCCAACTTACAACTCGTTTAACTTAAAACCACTATCCAAAGTGTTCATGTCATCCAACTCTTTAGTTTTTTTTTTGTAAAAAAGTTTATTATCCCAATGATTGGAAGTAATTATATGTATGGTTTCTATATAGCCCAATTTTTGTAAGACCTTGAATAGATATTTAACATACATTCTGATCAAAAGGCCATCACCCCTTTTCATCCAAGTGTCTTAATCCCATAGGTTAGTTTTTCAAATATTACTTTGCCATATTGTCAGGCCCTAACTCTTCTTTTCACAAGTACCATAAAGAATAACATAACCTAATCAACATCTTGAGATATGTACCATAAAAATTCCATTGCTGGGTTTAAGGCATCAATCTTGGCTATGTCATCAAGCAAAAAACAAATCTCGCAGGCCCACATGGGCATACAATATCCGACTTACCTCAATCTGTATTTGTGATAAATAAGAAAAAGATCAGCTAAATCCAATCTACCTAGCTTTAATCTAGTCAAAACTTATTACACGCTAGTAAACAACATTAGAAATGGCATCTTTTAATATGTTGGTAGCCTGGTATGAACCTAGTATCAAAAAAAATCAACGGTTTTATACCAAAGTATGCAAACCACAGTCCCCACAACGGGGTTCAAGTAATACTCGTCCTTCAGGGTGAGTCTCACCATTATCATTTTAGCAAGTGTGAAGGGAAAATCATACCACCTCTTTTTTTAAAAAACCAAAACATTAGGCTACCTAGTATCATGACAGACCAGACTTACGGCAGTAATAAGTACCCAATAATCCCCCTTTTTTTGCTGCCAAAACTTGGTATTATCTAGCACCAGGACTTTGTTTATGCATGGGTTTCTAGAAACCCAAAACATAATGTATTACGAGAATATACAAGTCCACAATTGCACCCACAGACTAAGTGAGGGGCCAAAGCACCCTCACTTTTTATAGCTCATCCAGTTTTCTCAAGGTGAGAAGACACCCCACGATCAGAGTATTCAGTGGCTACAAGTTCCCAAGCCGCTGCTATGGCCACCCCTGCTCGTGTACTGGGAATTGAGAGGGAGGGAGAGTGTGTGTGTAGGAGTTAGCACTAGGCTGCCGTGTGTTGTAGTACAAACAAGGGGGACAGAGAGAGCGAGGGCATGAAGGGTAGGGTAGAAATGAATGCCACGATCTACACATAATATCTTAGGGGTGGGTACCCATGAGAAGACAAAAGGAAGAGGGTTTCCCCCCCATTTTTTATAAGAACCGAGCCATACGATGGTTTAGGGTAGAACCTAGGAGTTTTGATCAAGGTAAATAGGAATTTTTTTTGTTATATTGATATAATTTAATTTCTAGATAAATAAGTACACACATGTTGTGTGTGTGTGTGTGTGTGTGTGTGTGTGTGTGTGTGTGTGAGAGAGAGAGAGAGAGAGAGAGAGAGAGAGAGAGAGAGAGAGAGAGAGAGAGGATGCATGAATAGGTGGCCCAAAAACCTTATCCCAGACAAAGGTCATATACTCAAATATATAATTGTTATGAGGTAGCATCATAAAGATATACTTTAAATCTTGATGCACAATATTACATCGAGAAGAAATGTAAGTGCAACTTTTGGTAAAATGACTCTTAACTATGGACATTGTGGTAGTAATGTGCTCTCACATATGGTTATTCAAATGTTTGAGCTCTCTCTCTCTCTCTCTCTCTCTCTCTCTCTCAACTCAAATTTCTCTTGCTCTGTAAAGTCTATCATATCTCTCGCTATTTCCCCTTAGCTACCATGCCTCATGAAATATGTCATTGGATTTAGTGTGGATGTGATCTTTGTACAGAAAAGGCAACATACACAATGAAGGAATATCATGCTTGAAAGAAGAGGGAGATGCATGCAAAACAATGCGAGGTCTTTTGGCATTAGAGGAAAACAATCTGCAATGGTGATGATGATGCAAACCATCAAAGACTTTGCAAATGAGCGTGATCACTTTTTTAATTGGTGTCCAAAGACCCTTGATGTTTGCAAGATGATCAGATATCTTGAGAAGGTTTGTCAACTATTCATCGTTTGAAGCCTTCTAGAGGCCACTAACAACATATTGTTGCTTGAAGGGATATGTAGCATAGTAAGTGCACATTAACCTCCAGAGTTAAAGTTTTTGCAATTTCCAAATTGTTGAGCTTGCACAAGAGAAACTTCCTTGCTACTTGGCATTGATTGAAGACATCAAACAATGGAATTTTTCCTATGTCCCTATGTGTCTGACAACCAATGGATTGTGGTTTCATAGCAGATGAGGTGAAAGACTTGGTCTTTTTGTTTTGGGTGTTTTAACACTGAAATTTTTCCCAATAAAAAGAATGTGTCCAAAAACCATATTGGAAGCTAGGTTGCATGATATGTTATTCGTAAAACGTTTCAAACGTGAATAATTGTTCAAAAATATTATTCAAAAAACATATTGCACGGTGATACACCCTTGTTTTTTAAAATCTCGTATATGTTCTTTATATTAACTGATTAATTTATCGATCGATATGATATCGATCTATTGATTAATCAATTGATAAATTAGTTCATTGATATGTATGAGTATAAAAGCTCCTAATCTAACCGGTTTAGCATCTCTCACATTTTGTAAGCTACAAGGTTAACCCAAACAATGAAAGGTACAGAGAGTTACTAAAAAAACATCATAAAATTGATTAAAAAAGTGAATCCCTAAATTGGTTGCTTAACTAGGGCTTGAATATAGGATACACTAGATTCGGATTTGGAAATAATACAATATTGAAAATAGATGGGCTTTAAAAGAAAATTTAGCTCCATCTCTTTTCAATTGCTATCTTTAGTATGGCATGTACAATTTTGTCTATTAGTAAAAAAAACACAAGTTCATGTGTTAGCTTTAAAAGGTAACACATCATGTAGGTTTAGGGTGATAGGAATCAAGATAGTAAATTTCAAATATTTTTGTGGATTTCATTGCAAATTAGTTGCCTAGGTGATTATTCCATGATTAGAGATGGTCATTAGTTATTGGGAATTTGGATATTTTTAGGAAACCTAGATATAAAAGGAAATGCTATAATGTGGTCACCTTTGGATTATAAGAACTTGGGAGAGCTTGGGTACGGTGTCCATCTTTTTCCTCATCACCAACCAATCTCCTACTTGCTAACCCTCTTGTGTGAGAATTATTGGTTGTTCGCTATGCATTAAGAGCTATTCTTCTCCATGTATATGCATATGTAAAGTGATTAGGTATGTGCATAAGTGAAGACCTCTCACATGCATGCTAGTCTTCATCATTCCATATATGTGTATGTGTGTGGATTGAGTAGAAAGAAACATACATAGGTGCGTGTATGTGTGAGTGGGGGTGAGAGGGAAGTAGAAGAGGGAAGTCGGACATGGCTCTTCTTTAACTTCCATTGTCCAGTGGTGGTCCTCTTCACTAATCACCGTGAGAAGAGCTCTCACATTGTGAGATGCCTCATGCCCTAGAGTGGGTATCTTGTCAGTTATTTGCTTGATTTTCACTATTTCATGTGTACGCACACTATTTTTTCATAAATTGTAACCACTTAGAGACTAATTTTGCATTAATTTCTTTCTAATTGCCAAAATTGTGTAATTTTTAATGTGTTACACATGCATACTTGCATATATAGGTGCAAAAATTACTTGATTTTGCCTCGTTATTTGGTGCTAATACGGAGATCATGAGTGCTTGTGCATGTGCCCGTATGCGTACACACACACATTCTTATGTGTAAGTACCATTTTGGGCATAATCATCTTGTGGGCATTTGATCTCATTAGTTAAAAAAATTTAGCATTTGAGTTTTAGATTGGGCTCATTGATTGCTCCCAAAGACTAGGAACAAGGATATTTGCAAGAGTGACAACCCGCCACCTCTGACACTTGCAAGCTCGCAAGGGGACATAGAAACCCTAGATTTCTTAATCAGTTGTGAGTGATGATTGGTTGATTTATGTTTATGGAAATAGATGCATCTTTACATTGTGATTAAGTATAGCACTTGCTAATGCTTAGATTCGGGTCCACCTTTTTTTTATTTTACCAAAATGCTTTAATTGTTTTTTAATAGAAATTAGGCACTAAGCATGCATTGGCCACTAAATAAAGTTTGGAAAGTTGTTCTACTGTGATGTTGGTGAATTCTCTCTAGAATTTTAATACTTAATTAGGAGCATCTTATGTTGTTTCATGCTTGAGCAATGAGTTGCTTTCCAACCGT
Organism: Adiantum capillus-veneris; assembly: GCF_014529385.1. Lineage (NCBI taxonomy): Eukaryota > Viridiplantae > Streptophyta > Polypodiopsida > Polypodiales > Pteridaceae > Adiantum > Adiantum capillus-veneris. The sequence continues at coordinate 62,828,905 of NC_140957.1, read as the reverse complement.
GCTTAATTGGTTGATATTAGGTGTGGCTATGCCTAATTTCAATAGGTGATGCATTAAAGATTGCATGATTTTATCACTTGCAAGTGCACTTGATTTTGAGATGTGCATCTACATAAGCATTCCAATTGCTCTCTTCACTAAAGCAAGTGGATGTTTGCTTCAAATTGCAACAAATTTGCTCACATTGTCAATCACAATATGCTAGAGCATTTAAATTGATCAAAATTTTCCAATTGAGCTAAATTGTAATGGTTTAGTCTCCTTATTGCAAAATTAAGCTTCGATTGTGTATGTTGAAATGACTAATTTGCACTTGAATGGGTGTAAAATCGTTTCAAAACTCAAAAAACTAGGCTTAATAGGGCAAAATTAAAATCTTTTACTTTCTAGAAATTTTTAGGCCCTTTTTTTCAAAAATTTGGGGCTATTTCTCTTTTTAGGCCTTTTAAAAAAGATAAAGATAAATCCACGTTGTGTCGCGATGGGTCGATCCAGTTCACACTCAATCACCACACTACCCTCCCTCCTCACTTTTCCTATATTCTCTTTGTTTTGTTCTACTCACTGCATCTCATACACATTTGTACGTTTTAGTGCACTGCCCTCTTAATTTTTTCAATTTATTTTGCTCTTTTACTAGGATTTTTCTTTCCTTGATTGTCCTTTGCTTTGTTTATTGATGTGTGAATATTATCGTTTAAAGTATTCGCTTCCCGTATTTTAGTTTCTCTTTCTTTCTTCCAAAAGATTTAACAACTTTACTGTATTTTTCCATACCCTCTCTTTCTATGTCCTCTAATTTTCCTCCTAACCGTTGAATGCTGAGGACCCTCTTACTTCTCAAGACAATGTCAACTCTAGGAGGGGGTAGTCCAAAAGATGCAAAGGGCAATGAATATGAGTTTCATCACCACCAAGTGAGGTCACCCCTTTCTTGATGGGTAGTCCAAAATCAAGTGCTTCTTTGGTCCTTAGAATGCCCAAGTGGTGCTAGTTATAAGGGCAAGTACATCACTATTTACAGTGCAGGCCCAAAGGCATCAAACTAGAAAATTATAAAGAGTAGATACAACTAGCCACACAACATTGAAGACGGATTGTTCCCAACGCCTTTCAATCAAGGATGTTCCAAGCTTCATCTACCAGTGTTACGGGCTTCTTTGCAAAACCTCCCAATGGAAAATAGAGATCCTTTTGGTAGAGGTAATGATCGACATCTTCCAATGTTGGTAGTTCTTATCGTTGAACTTCTCAATTTTGAACTTACCCTCTTTTTCCATCTCTCCCACTCAATTCAAGGAATAGTTTCCTTCATATGTATTAGCTATTAGTTAACCTCGCTTTGATATCAGTAGTTAGGATTAATGAGTACTAAGTAATGAGTAGACTGGTGTACTTGATTGAGAGAGATAAAAATATACAACAGAGAGAAAGTAGAGAGAGAGAGAGAGAGCATACAAGATATACGTGGTTCTCCCAATTGTGGGCTATGTCCATGGGAAACTAGCCACTCAATGGTTTTACACTTTAAACTTGTAGTAGTTTACAAAGGGCTTAGAAACTATCAATGATCGCCCCGCTTGATTCTCTCTATATGTAGCACTTCTTGCTTCTCCTTGCTTCACTCTTTTTTTATGTGTAGAAAAGGCCTCTTTCTATTGATGTAAAGGAGCCTCCATGGGTTGCTCTCTCTCATCAGAGGCAACCGCCCATGTGTTTGCATCCATGTGTAGACAAGTCCATCCAAAAAATGGTCATCGATCGTTGAAATCCACCCACCGGTTGTTGAATGCTGACCATCGGTCATTGTCCATTGGCCACTAGCTATCGTCCATGAATCCATCGGCCCTTTTCAGATCACTTTTTGGCTACCATTTTAGCCATGATATTTTGGCAAAAAGGAATATTTCGAGGAGTATGAAGTTTTCTCACGTAGTACGGATTTTTGGTTTTCCAAAGTGAACTTTCTCCCGCATGATGGCTTCTCCTCATCATAGAGGCCTTACAAATGTGCATTTCCAAAATCAGAATTACAAGAGTAAATCAAGCTCCACACTCAATATTGGCCGTTTGGCTTATACAATAACCAAAATATTTGAGCGTTAAAGTTTCCTATAGCTCCATCTCTTTTTAATATCAAAAGATAGTTGATGACATTGATAAATCAAAAATTATACTATCTTTAGTGTATATGTGTGTTGGCACATAGAGTGTAGGCTCTAGGTTTAACTTTATGGACATGACAATAATTTTTAAACCTTGGTGCATTAGGGTAGAATGGGAGTTAACCCTCAAAGAATCTTTTTGTAACAACAATGCAATACTCGCTCTCTTGGTTATTTGAGCACTTGCTCTTACTTATAAGGTTGGCATGATGTAGGGAGTTCTCCTAGTTGTTTTGGACCTTTGTTTGTACTTTTAAGTGGATAAAAGACGTTATAACAAAACCTCTTGGTTGCTATAAGATGATACTCTTACCTCCAAGTAGGTTGTATATATAGTTAGGGCATATGGTAGGGTTTGATTAGCTATTTTCAAGCCAAGTCTCTTACTTCTAAGTGAGTATAGATGGTAGCTTACTTTAGGATTCACTAGTTATGTTTGAGCCAATGGATCTTACCTCCTACAAAATAGAAGGTAATTGGTGTATTTAGGCATTACTTGGTTGTGTTTGAGCTTTGGTTCTTACCTATAAGGTGTCTTGGTGTTCTAAGCTTCCACTCTTTATTCCAAGAGACTTAGATAGGGGATTTTTAAGTAATCTTACTTGGTTGTTCGTGAGTAAGTTCTCTTTACCTCCAAGTACTTTTAGATGTAAATGTTCATCCACTTTTCCCTAAATAAAATTTCACTTTTACACAAATTACATGTACTCGGTTACTTATAGTACTTTTATAGATGGAAAAACTACCATATTATTCACAAACATTGTAGATTTGGAGATCCATGGCACATTGAAGCGATCAAGGAACATTCTTGTCCAATGTGATGGAAGGTATAAGGGGGAGATAGAGTGAAACTCTAGCATGCTGTCACTCAAGTGTTATTGATTTCAGCCTCTAGTGGTAGTTGTGAATGCAAGCCTATGATTTCATTCACTCTAAGTGCATGAATTGCTTAAATCTTGAGAGCATCAAAGACCTTGTATGTATCTTTTGTAACATGTGTTTTGAGATGATCTTAGGACGTCCTTTCATGAGGGAAGCAAAGATGGTGCATGACTAGTCTAAAAACCATGTCTACTTGTAGTTCCAAGATTCTGTCATTCGAGTGGATCTTGAAACTGGTCGAGCACATCCCCTAGGAAACAAGTTTATATTTGATCATAGATCTGACACCACAGTTCACTCGGCCACATTGTAGTATTGTTACACGTGTAAAGCGGACACTAATGTTGGGGAAGATTCTCCTTATATGGATGAATTACCTGGGATGACTGAGTCGGACAATGTGGATTGGGTCCACCTAGTAGCAACCATAGACACTTGGGGAAATAGAGGGATGACCTGGGTAACACCTGAGGGGATGAAATGCCACCACTTGTACCCTCAAATATGCTAGAAGCAATGCATATAGCTTTTGATGACCTACAAGATGAAGGTTTGGCTAGCATTGGAACCAATAACACCTCACGAGACTTTAGTCCACACGATTTGGGGTCAGAATCATCAATTGAAATTGACTTTGAGGACAAAGAATCTGAGTTAAATCTTAGTACAAATGTGGGGACAAACCATTCAGGCCCAGTGGTACCCTAAATGACAATCTATCCAAGGGAGCAGAAGACACAAGTAGTGATTCATCTAGTGACTTCACTAGAGATCGGCCGTAATCGAAAATTACACAAGAAGAGTAAGAGATGTAAGAGGCGACGATATCGAGCAAATGTGCGTATTAGAATAAATGAAAAAGAAATCTACCGCAGAATGGCTTAATTATATATATAGGGGCATGTGATGCTCATAGAAAGTTGGTAGATAACTGGGGTGAATACCTTCAAAGCGTTATGTGGTGTAGCCCACAACCCATTGACATCGCACAACTAGAGGCTATAGAGAAGCCAAAGTTGGACCATACGGTAAGGAGACGACAAAATCAAGAGTTAGCTCAACAACAAAAGGAATCGGAAGTGAAATCACAGTCCACAGAACAACAGGACCCCACAAACTTACACCCTGCACCTGAACATTTCAGATCCTATACCACAGAGGAACGTAAGGTTGTGTATACAAAGGCTCAAAGAAAACCTATCGATGGGAGCAATGGAGTCTATGAACGGTCTAGCGATAGTTAAGGAAATAGAGTTAGCAGACCCATGAGAAGAGTCCAAACTTGTTTTCATTGCCCAAGATCTGACAGAGATTGAGAAGTGTGTACTTAAAGAACTTCTCAAGGAATTCAGGGATATATTTGCCTGGACATATCATGATATGAAAGGTGTTCCACCTTCCATGGTGCAACACACAATCCCTACGAATAGCTGGCTAAACTAGTTCAGCAACGACCCTACCCAATGAATCCTAAATATGCAAAAATTGTTCAAGAAGAGATTGAAAAGATTGTGAAATGCGGATTCATATACCCTATTGAGCACTCATAATGGGTGTCTCCAATAGTGATTGTGCCAAAAAAGAATGGGAAACTCAAAGTGTGCGTGGATCTCAAGAAGGTCAATGCCGCCACTAGGAGGGACCATTACCCCTTGCCATATTCAGAACATGCGCCTGAAAGAGTTGCAGGGAAGGAAGCTTATAGCTTTTTAGATGGATACTCTGGCTACAATCAGATCACAATTGCGCTGGAGGACCAAGCTAAAACATCCTTTATAACCGAATTTGGAGTGTTCGCATTTCGTGTTATGGCTTTTGGCTTAACCAATGCCCGTGCTACCTTTCAAAGATTAATAAACACTGCATTTAGAGAATATTTGAGGGAGTTTTGTGAAGCTTTCTTAGATGACCTTTGTGTTTATTCCTCTTGGAAAGAACATCTACCATGCTTACAAAAAGTGTTTGAGAAGTGTAGATTGTATCGCATATCCTTAAACCCTTTCAAATGCCAATTTTGCGTTAAACATAGAGTCATTTTAGGGCATATAGTGTCCAAAAATGGGATTTCCACAGAAGCCATTGCTAAATTGCCACCACCTACATTACCGACGGTTTATTTTAAACTTTGCTGAGATAGCTCGTCCTTTGTACAAGCTTCTTATTGAGTTCCAATGGACCACGGAGTGTGACCATGCTTATGAGTCATTGGAAAAGACCTTGACTAGCGCTCCTATTCTACGGGTGCCCGATTGGAATGTAATTTTTCATGTGCATATTGATGCATCAAACTTTGCTATTGGGTGTGTTCTAGCTCAACCAAGAGAACATAAACTGGACTACCCCATTAGATTTTCAAGTCGTCAATTGAATGATACCGAGAGAAACT